>NW_010265515.1:30851-39421 GCF_000690775.1 Eurypyga helias
CCCCTGACACATGAATACCTTTATCTGTGTGTAAGGATTACAAAGGTGCTACTAACAGAAGAATAAGTAGCTAATGCTATTATCTGCTAATTAGCTATTAATTGCAGCTAATTACTTGTTTACTTGCAACTACTCCCTGTGTCAAGGTATCAGTGACTTGGAGCGTAGCAGACCAAGGAAAATAAGGCATTGATTCTCAAAATAAGGAAAAACGAATAGGGAAACTTATTTCTTGCCACTGTGAGTGGCATTTAGTCATGCGTTCTCATGCTTGCTGTCTGACTTTCCTTACCATGCTGTTCACAGTCCTTGCCGATAAACCCAGGGCAGCATTTCCACTGCAAAGACTTCAAAACCTTCTGTTTCACCTGATAGACTGGCTTCAGTGCGGTCCTGTACCTGGGGAGTAAGGGTCTGGGCGTTAGATTGGAAGTTATTGTCATCGGGCGTCGCTCGGGGTGAGTTCACTCACTCCAGCAGTGGTCTGGTGCCAAGTGTGTCCTAGATGACTAATGCAGAACACAGTGAAGAAATCTGTCATAAACCATGTCACTGCTGCTTAGTAAAGCATTTGGGCAGTCCGCAGCAATTTTTTTCCCCTACACAGGATAGCTTTTTTAAGTTATGCATGTGTATTATGACCTGAAAATAATGTGAAAAGTATGGTCTCTGGTGGTTTTTTCCTGAATACACATGTGGGAAGATTTGAAAAATCACCTAATTACCTTATAGTCCTGTACTTGATGGCTTGGAAAGGCATTGCTCTCCCATGTTCTTTAAATGCCTGATCACCTTAGGTACATAAATCAGACCCTACATCACTTTGGTATTAAACTGAGTTGGTGCTTTAATTCTTTTTACAATGTGTCATTGAATACTTATGAAACTATCATTTAGATAGTTCAGAGAAAATAATGTTTCCTTCAGTTGGTTTTATTTAGGATACTTACATGATCTTCTGGCATTCTGGTGCCCCGTTTGGACAGGGCTGTTGGGAGTTGACAATGTACTTCTCCTTCATGCAGGCTTCTATGTATGTGACCAGCCGGGACTGCGTGAAGGAACACCAGTTCCTAGTGGAAGAAAGACATGGGAAAGGAATTTGAAGTATGTTTCTTAAAGTCTCTGATTGTAACAGTGCCAAGGAAGAGTGAAATGCAGAAGGGCCGTGTTTGTTTGGGGTTTTTTTTCTCCCATCTGGACGATGAGGAAAGTGGAAAATGCTTGCTAGCTTCTCCCTCCACTCCCAGCTCATTTGTTTTCATTTGGGATGCTTATCTGATTTTGTTACAAAAGGGTTGATTGTCTGAACTTTGATGCATTAGTTCCATTTCCAGTTCTTTTCATTTAGCAGGAGAAATTTCCAACTCTGATAACCTGCAGGTTAATGTCACTTTAAATGTCAAATTGCCTTTCTAGGCATGTTGCCATTTCAGATGCCTAATGACTGACTCATCAGGTTGAGGCAGACTGCTGCTGAAAACTTGATCCTACACAAACTCCATTAATAATCGGTGTCTTCCTAAGTATTACTTCTTCAAGACAATACAGTAACTGATTAAATGTTATTAATCAGACTAGCATTGAAATAATTTCTCCCATCACCTGCAGAAAAATAATATTGGATAAATGAGGGTAGTTTTCTTGGGTTTTAGTTTTATTCTTCTAGCAGAGACGTGAGTTTTCCTAGTCTGATAAATTTTCCAAGACAAAATTATTTTGACAGCTGTTAATCCCAGGCTGTAGGTGAGCCTCTTCCTTTTCAGAAGTTTATAATCAAGACCTGGAAGTGTACTGCTGGTTGAAGTTTGGTTAAAATCCAAGATACCAGAAGTGACAGGAACTGAGGAGTAATAACTGTAGTGGGAAATGAAAAAAATGTGATGATTAACATCTGATTAATTAGTCATTGCAGTTTTTGTTGATAAACTATGCATGTATTCCAGACACCGTTTCAGATGGTGCGTTTACAGAAGTTCGCCGGTTAAACACCGAGGGATCTTACCATTATCCATGGGTAGAAAAGGGATGTGACAGCTTGGTTTGGACAAAGGAGCTATAGGGAGACAGGGGTCCCTGCTCCTTCTCTTCAACTCTGGCTACAAAATCTTCCGAGGGAGAGTCGCTGAACCAGCAATGGCACTTTGCAGATGGGTTTAGCTACATGTCCTGCCTGTTGCGGGAGAGCACCTGCCGTGGTTATGTCTCAAACTGCATGTGCACGTAGGGCCCTGAGGAAGTTGCAGCGTATCACTTAACAACATACTGGTGCTAAAATGTCCTAATCCTCTTCCTGGGGAAAAAGGTGGAGTAGAGCAGTTTAGGGAGAGAAATGAAAAAATCTATACCACCCTCACCAGGAGGTTCTTGTACTCCATGAGTTTGTCAGAACTTACGTTATAATGGAGCAGAGCATTGTGTGTGGGAGGGAGCTGTGTCCGATAAAGAACAGCTGAACTTTAGGCAGTATATTTTTAAGTGGGAACACAGGAACCAAATCTCTGATAATCAGCATATATGGAAAAAGTTTGCCTCTTGGAGTGAGGTGCAGAAACAATGGGGAACCGAGTCCTGCACAAAAGCAGAAGCTGTGGCCAGGCGAAGGGGAGGAAAGTCAGAAAGAAACCGAAACGTCAGGAGGAAAGGGCAGGCAGCTTGGGCTAGCTGGGAATAGCTCACCAGCCTTACTGGGACATACAGAGCCTTTTTTGTTCCCCTGTTTCTTAAGGAAAATGTGATTGTGATTGCTTGCATAGGGGTTTGCTGAAAAACCCTTCATCTCTTGGAAGCAGGGGCAGGAATCTGGCCAAGATTTCTGTGTCTATTATCAGCAGGAGTTTTGTTTCCTATGGGACTGAGCCAGAGGACAAATCCTCAGGGTTTTATAAAGTCGTTACTCCTCAAGGGTCAGATGTTCTGCTTGTATCACTGGGCACTGGAGGGATGGCTGGTAGCCTGTCACACGAGCTCTGGCTGATGCCTGCCTCCAAGGTGTGTGCAGGGCTGCCAGGCGTGGGAAGGCTGCGTGGCTTTTCCGTGGTTAGTGAGAGATGAGTAACTCGGCAGAGACCTCACTTGTGCTCGTGTTTAGGCTGTCCTCTCATGTGCCCAGCAAGCTATAGCTGGAAGCGGCTTTACCCTCTCAAATCCTCTGGTCTGTGGTTTGCTGCAGCTCGCTGGCATTGTTGCTAGGTGCTCCTATTGTCTTGGGTCTGCCGGTGGCATGCCTGCCAGATCCAGGCAGGAATCTGCATTCAGTGTGGAAACCTGTTAAAATAGGATTCTTTTGCTTTAGTGTTTTGTTCTTTCCAATGAAAACAGCCCACGCCCCGTAAATCATGGGTCTGGGCTGATTTGTTTTTCCCACCATACACAGCTCCCACACGAGTCCTTTGAGTCATGTAAGCCATGCAGACCTAAACCAAATGTTTACACGCATCAACACGTGTGTGAGAAAGAACGTGGCATCCTATGACTGTGAGCACTTTCGCTGTATTGCACATGTAAATGTGCACACAAATTTAATTGAAATATTCAAGGACTCCCTTTCAAAACCTGCCAGCGGTATCTCATGGGCTTCCCACTTGTAGAAAGGGCTTAGGTTGTATCAGAGATTGAATCAGTGGTTGATCCCAGCTTGATGCTTGCTTTGGACAGTTATTAGCATTATGCGGAATGAATAGCATTGAAAAAAGGGCAATTTGATAGTTTCTCGATGACTTCTTTTAGTGGTGGTCCATTTTTCTTTAGTATGTGCTTACTAGTTATCTCTCACTTGGTCTTAAATGCTTATTCATGGAGCTGAAGTGCTATGTACTGTCATGTTTTGGCTATAATAATAAAAAAATGTTAGTGGTTTTGAGTTCCATGAAGCTTATCAAAATTCATTCTTTCATCAAGTAAGTAAACGAGGCCTATTTTTCCCATCTGTAATGAGCTGCAATATAGATACGTGTGAAAGGTGAAACTCCTATTGCAATATTTTTTGCACGTCTTGTCAAATGCTTCCTTTAAGGAAACTTTGATATCTGTTACTAAAAATACTCCTTAACTCTGTTAACCTTGAGGGAAAATATGCCATTCTTTAATGTTAAATGGAACAATTTTAGGACTTGCAAAGGCTTCATCTGAAGTTCAGTGAGGCGAGCGGGACTTCTGCTGGCACCAGTGGGCTCTCAATCAGGCTCTGAAGTTGCAAAGAGCTGCTCTTTCACAAATAGCACTTTCTTTATTCAGCTGGCTTCAGGAACACAGCAGCTTTGTGTTCTGCTTCTGCATTTTCTTCCCCTCTTTGTTATTATGTCACTTCATTCACTGAATCTATAACCAACTTAACACCCTCTGCTTTTATTCTCTTTAATAAAGTTTCCTTTTGATTCAAGCCTCTGCTGCCAAAGAGAGCAGAGACAAACAAGTTGCTCATGGGAGGAGAGCAGAAGAGCTTTCTCTCCAGCATGGTGAATGGTCATGTTTATCACAATACTAAAAGTTGGGGCAACACTTAAGGGAGCCCTAGCAAATCCAGGGCTACAGATGTTTAATTTGTTCAGTTGCTTTTCCTGTTTCACATTCCAAGCAAATTAATCCTTTTTCTTTAACCAGGAAAAAAGTATCTGAATAACTTTCTTTACTAGATGAGGTGGGTTTTTTCCTAGGCTTTCTTCTAATGTCCTTATTGAATAGACTCTTCATGTGCACTTGTCCATTTTTGCCTTATTTTGAGGCGTGTATTCTTTTGCCTAGACTTAAATACATCTGATGATAAGGCAATCTGTATTTAAATAAGACTGCGCAAATTTAGGTTAGCTCAAGCTGCTTTTATTTGAACTTTTAAAGCCTTTAAAAACTGTTCTTACAGTATTTTTTTCTTATGTTGGATCCTACTTCTGCTTTTACTGAAACATAACAAAATGCAGGTAGCTTTATCTCTGATTCTAGGATTGGCCAGGCCACCTTGTATCATAGCAAACAAAACCCACAGAACCACGGATTAAAGTGAGATTGTTGGTCTGCAGGAATTAGCACTCTGCCTAAATGAATACAGGGTGGTCTCTTTGTTCATACAGCGCTATGTTCATACAATCACAGCGTGATAGTAGTGAGTGTGAGTAAGGCTCCCCCAGCTCAGCTAGGTAACTAAGAAAAAATAAAGCATGTAAGTACATGTTCTCATGATTGGCAGTGCAGTGCATAATTTCAGATACTTCCTAGGTCAGTGGAATTTTTTGCCTGAACAAAAACTTCAGGACTTGAGGACATTGTTTTTTCCAGAAGTTATTTTATTCCTTTGGCTGTACAACTGAGTTGTCCTTCACATCAGTTTCCTCAGGCTTCTCTTCCCAAGGAAGCCAGTTTCTATAATTACTTGGAAAACTCCTGTCCAGCTATTCCAGCCCACCACTGAGAGAGTGCAAAACTTTCCAGCTTCATAACCTTTACTTTTCTGTACAGTGCAAAAGGCACCAGGTACACAATTATTGCTGCTGAAGTGTGCTACAAGATGACAGTAGAGGAGTATGGTCTTCTACTTTAATCAAGTGATTTTTCCACTAACTTGTGCAGTATGACTACTGATCTACACCAGTTGAAGTGGGGGAAAAAAAAAGAATGCGGCATTGGCTATGGAATAATGTGTGCTCTGGTTTTCATTCAGTCCAGAATTCTCACTGACAAGAAGAAGCCGCCTCAATAAAACAGAGGTAAAATTTCACACTTAAATTAATCGCGTTGGTTTTAAGACAGAGATGTATCTTGTTTTATTTGTTACAGAACGCAGAAGGTATTCAGCTGTTGGAAGAGGTGCTGGCTCTCTCGGGAAACCTGGTGTGCCACCAGGTTTTTAATTAGCAGAGAGTGAGTGATTGTGGGTGGTCAGTTAGTGCATGCTCCAGCTCTTCCTGAGCAGCCAGCAGCCCTGTATTACCATCAGGCAGCTGAAACTCCTTTTTCTCTGCCTTTCCCTTAGGATGAGCAGAGCTCCTGCTCAGGCAGGGTCTGGGACTCATCCCACAAATCACCCTGGTTTTCACTGGGGTTTAAGTAGACTGATTGATGTCTGGTTCGCCTTAACAAGCTGGGCAGAAGCGTGGCCAGTGGTAGCTTCCAGTATGTGGATTTCCATACAGTGCTGGAAGTCTTCCAGAGCCCTGGGCAATACTGGCTGAGTGCCACTTTTATTCCAGCAGTAGTGCCAGGTGGTCTGTTAGCAGCTGGGGCTTCTCCTGCAGAGCATCCTAAAGACTTAGTGCAGTGAAGGCTCTGAGCAAATCCAGTCCTGAACCTGGAGCCTCTCTGGGAGCAGGAGCTCAAGAGAGAAAAGGCTTGGCTGGAAGTTGGTTTTGAGCCAAATCCAATTGTACAAGCTACTTCAGAGAAATTATTGCAAGAGGTTTTTCCTCTTCACAAAGCATCCCAGCCATTACCTCATTTATATTATCCTCCCCACAGTATGAGCTCTACAGCCTGCTCAGAGGGCAGCTTACACTTGGATTCCACCTCCTGATTCCTGGAGACTTAAGTTCACCCCTCGAATAGCACACTCACTCCTTTGTCAGACCTCGTCTTGAAGCAGGAATCGCAGCCAGCGACCACCCAGTAGCGCAGCTGTGCCAGCGCCAGTGAGTCAGAAATGCACGGAAAGACAAGCTTCCCTGGTGTCGTGCACTTGGGGTGTGGGCAGTGTGCCTTAAGGGCAATGTGCCCCGATTGTGTTTTGGGAATGGGTGTAGTTTTGTTCAGGGTTTGCCACTGTTCACTTATGCAAGGGGTGTTGACCCACAGGAGTAGGAAGGCATCAGATCCATGTGGTCATAGTGCTGATGGTCTGTGGCTGTGCTGAAACAGGAGACCCTTTGCTGTCTGCTGGAAGAATGAATTGCTACAGCTTGCACTTAGGAGCTGTGTAAGTGAAAGAATCCTTTGGACACAGGGTTCGATAACTCCTGTACCGCATGCAATGAAGCTATGTCATTTGCATCAAACCCACTAATGGGGAGCCATTCCACCTGCAGCTCAACAAGAGAGCCAAATACCGAGTGGCATTCTTGGCCAGCAGGCACTGAGGCAAGAGCTTCCTTGGAGAGTTTCCTAAAGGCCTGAAAGAACCCAAGTGCCTAGCTTTGATAGGAAACCATTGCTTCTGGTGATGAACTTGGCACTGCGAAAACTATTGTTGAGCACTCAGTGGCCATTCCACTGCTTCGCAGGATGTCAGGGGCTGAAGATCACATCTGGCTGCATTTCATCCAAACGTGGTTTATTTTAAGTGTACATTCTACACCCCTTCGTTGGGAAACTTCAGTATCACGTAAGCTTCCTGAGAAAATCCCTGTCTCATTTTGAATTAAAAAATGAGTCAGTGTGAGAATGATCTTAATTAAATCAATGGATTCCTGTAAAGGAAACAAAACAAATAAGCTATTAAGATTGAGCATTGCTCTCACTTTCCCTAGAATAAGACTGATTTGGATGTTCTCTGCTTGTCTGTACTTTGGAGGAGCGTTGTTCTGTATGTGGACCCCGTGTAATCACAAGAAGATGCCTATGTCATTGTGGCTGTCTCAGTGCCGAATTAAATCAAGAGGTGTGTGTTTGGGTGAGATAACACTGTGCCTGGTTGACATCAGGAAGCCTTCCTGTAATCAAGGGTGACTTCACAGAATCCTGTGTCCAAACCTCAAAATGTGTTAATGCAATTAAGGATTTCCTTATGCTGAAGATTTCTGCCTTTGGTACTTATAATTCCAGGTGGGGGGGAGGTTGGTGTTGGTTGGTTTGTTTTCATTCTTTGCAAACACATTGTAATTGTAAGAAAAATCCCAATAGATGCAAGAAGGAGCATGTGTTTGCAGATTAAAGAAAAAGACGGAGAACAAAGCCAGCTGCTCAACCAGAGGGCAAATCCAAAACGGGGGCTACTTGGCAACGATAACACCTTTGGAAGGGCAGCGGAGAAGGTCTGTGAGACTGCTATAGCTGGGGAAACCAGCTGTAGTTGCTGTGCTCCTTCCCATCTCATCACCATTCTGCCTTACTGCAGGAGCTACCCACAGCAAGGGACCAACGCTGCCAGCGTGCTTACTGAGGGAGAAAGGTAAAAATAACCGCTGCTTTTTCCCAAGTTTATTTTTAACCTGGAATGCTTGAGTGATCTGGTTTACTTGACAGACAGGTCAGGCCAACTGAGGGTATCGACAGCTTTGGGCTTTCCTGTCAAAGCCAGCACGTGATGGAATCGCACCTTTTAGATGCTTCGTTTCTATCTTCTTTTTTTTTTTAATGAAATATGAACACTAAGTGCATGAATGTGAGTTGTCAGCCTGGCTGTTGCTGGTGTTGGGGGCACATGGATTAAAGCCAGCCGGCTGTGATTCTGCTCAGTGCAGAGGAAGGATAGGTGCCTTGGGCTACGGTGCTCGCTGATGGTGTTCAGTGAGATGGTGTTTCAGTGCATTGCCTGGTTTGAGAAGCAATCTGTTTGTAGGGAGAGAAAAGCCCTTCTGAGTGTAATAACAGTCGAGGTCTTCCCGTGGATCTCAGATCCATGGCAAGGATATAGAGCAGATGGCACG
>NW_010265515.1:39432-54931 GCF_000690775.1 Eurypyga helias
GAACTTTTCATTTGAAAGGCTGGATATTCCTGGCCCCCATACAACCACATGGAGTTCTGTCTGCCGGGGTCTGAACTGTACGGCCCAAGGGAGGGCACACGGCTGTGTATTTACATGGCCCTCTCCTCCAGCCCCCCCCCGAGGCCAGCTCAGCACCATGCCTTGCTCAAGCATGTGTCCTTGCCAAGTGTTTGATGGAAGTGGCTTTAAAGAAAGAACAATCTTTAAGGCGGCTTGTCAATTCAGGACGAGTTTTCACAAGATGTCAGGTGTGTCATCCACATAGCAATTGTCAGGATAACACTGGTGATGTATTCTCTCCTCGGTGTGTTTGTTACCCCTTTCAATGTGACCTGATCAGACAGGAGTTGCGCTGCATACACCTAGTGGTAAGTATTAGAATAGGTGATGAGCTCATGAAAACTCTTATTTTATATTTACTGGATCACTTCTAGAACTTCACATATCTGGTCATGTCCCCAGCGCCTTTTCCAGACTCGGTTTAGCTGCCCGTATCCACACACGGGAAAGCCATCGGTAACAACAGAGCATTCCCATGAGGATGCATTAGAATGCATCTGTTTTATGTGGGAAATGAAGAGCGCAAATGTATTTAGTACCTATTTTGGGCATTAAGCATTGAGTATTCTTGAAGTCCAGAAGCTGTTTTTACTGTTGTTGCCCTTCGTCCTCCATTGCTAAAGCAAATGCTAGTACAGTCCAGCAGTTTCACACTACGGACCTCTTCC
The DNA here is from genome assembly GCF_000690775.1 of Eurypyga helias. Lineage (NCBI taxonomy): Eukaryota > Metazoa > Chordata > Aves > Eurypygiformes > Eurypygidae > Eurypyga > Eurypyga helias. Next base: position 40,182 of record NW_010265515.1, read on the forward strand.
TATCCATGTGCTTTCATTTCTCTTTTAATTCTGCAGAAATTTTGGGTACGTATGGATCCATTTACCTCAGCCATAGAACAAAATATCTAAAGTCAAACCAATCAGCTTGTATGAGGCATAGCTTCTGAGGGGGTGTGGGGGAAAGATAATTTCTTTTGGAAAATTGGCCCTTTTTGATATTTTTTATTTTGTAAATAACAAGTACAAACACTTGTCCACTTCAAACAGGCAGAGCTTCTCTGGTGCACTCAGGCAGAAGCAACAGCTGAGATGTTAAACTGATACCTCGTTTTTCCTCTAAAGAACTGTTGAAACAAAAGGATTATTATCCACCCATTTCTGTTTTTAAAAAAGTCACCTGAAGGCCAGTGAGTTCTTGCTGATTTTCATATTTTAAAACTGCTATCAGAATAATCTTGTTATTCTGAGAGGAATTCATTGGTAAAGTAACATTTCCAAGCATTTGACAGGCATCTAATGAGATCCTAATCACCTTACATGTTGAAACAGAAACCAGAGGATTCTGTCTGACTAGTTACTACCTGTGATGGTCTCAGTTATTCAAATAACTGCAGTAAGAAAAATAATAATCTGAATTTCAAAAAAAAATCTGAATATTTGCAACAACCACTATTCTTAATGCATAGGGAAAATAGCAAGAGGTTGGAAAAAAACCCCATGATTTTTGTGAGACAATGATGAGTCTAAAGTTCGTCTCAGAGACAAAGCTACCATAGATTTTGTTGGTGTGTTTCCTAGTTCTGAAAATAAAGAATTTTCTTACTTCAAAAAGAAACCAGAAGTGGGACATAGTTTTTGTAGAAAATTACTCTCCACCACCCTGGGCTTTTTTTATGGCATGTCTTTATCTCCCTGTATCTCTTACTTCCCGCTTAACTCCTGATGCTTTCCTTCTTGAGAGATAGAAGCCCAGTTCCTCAATGTTTTTTCCAGACCACGTGTCACACATGTAGGGAGGAAATACCAGATTCATGACAACTTCTGGTCTGTGCCTAGCAGGTTACTGCAGCCCTGAGCACCTGACGTGCCCTTGAGGACTTCAGGCTCTGAGGGTATGTTGCTTCAACCATTTGCAATGACTTTTAGAATTTGGAGTGCAAGTACAAGGGGAACTGTGCTGTCCTCATTTGCATTCTCTCCTCTCACTTTTGGACGTAATTCCTCCCAAACTCTGGAATTTCATTTGTAAGACGTACCAGCTTCCTGGGCTTGTGTGAGCTGTCAATGTGATATCTCTAGCAAAAGAACAAATACCTTAAAGCTACTGCCAGGCTGGGTTTTGACTGCCTGTAGTCATCAGCATAGCCTTATCATTGGGAAGAATGTTATGAGTTGACTCATTATGCAACTATCTCCATAAAAGGAGGAAGTATTCTTCTTCTTGGGAGGAAATGAGGGTGAGTAATACCTGGTGCTCAACCGAATTACACAAGCTGGTGCGGAACAAAGTTACGTCACAAAGGAAGAAATGCCTATTAGTGCAGTATATTACAGCATCGTGCTCACCTATACATGCACCTTTTTACACTGTTGAATTTTCACAGTGCATAGTTTTCAGAATGATCTCAGCATTCCAATCAGCAATCAGATGGTTACCACCTTGCAGCATAACATGGAAGTCCAGGGTACCACTTAGGCTTTGTTTTCCTTCCCCTGACAGTGTTAGAGATTCATTCACCAGGAATTGGTGAATTAACAGTGTTTGTCATTACTGAACACTACCCATCAGGAAATGGGCTTTACAAAATGACTTAAGGTTAATAATGGCGGGAGGTACAGATTTGTGGGAAGTTGTAGTATGAAGGACAACAGGGTTTTAAAACACTCACCATGCTCCATGGAACGGACGCCTTAATTTTACGTGTAGATGAGATTAGAAACAAGACTGCATACTTTAGTGTGTGTGAAAGGGAGGCATGACATGAGCAAGGTTTTATAGTCTCTTTCTATCTCCTTTTTTCTTCAAGAGCATTTAAAGGGAAAATTACCAGGGCATCCTGAAGCACTGAGCTGTGAACAGCACTCACTGTGCTGCTGTTTCAGCTCTCCCAAAAACAAGGCTCTGCAGTACCCATCCATCAGGGCTATAAAAGATTCATTCACTGTCCTGCTTGGTTTTCATCTATTTTAAACATTGAGAGACCTACTTACGTGCCCTGTAAAACTTTCACAAATAATGATGTTTGGAAATCTTTCTAGTGAAGTACATGCCTTTTCCCCTCAGGTTGGCTACTCTTCTGCTATAGATCACCTTGAGATGCATTTCACTGTCATGAAAACCTGTTGGGAGGGTTGAATTTGTAGTCATTTTCATGCTTATTTATTATTCCTTACTTCGTTATATTTACTCCTCGCTATTTTTATTTTGCTAAGATCCTGCCGTTCTCTTTTCCCCTTCATTTCCAAGGTCCAAGTCTATAGCTAGGGACATTCCGATGATGGGTAAAGGTTGCCATGGTCAGCAAAAATAATGAGCATTGCTTTGTGATGAGAAAAAGTCAGTAAATTAATTTCCTGCAGTTCAGCTTTGCCAGAAATAGCATTTTGGTTTATGGTGGTGTAGCAGAACTGGAAGGCTTCACATCTGCCAGGTGTGTCCAAACCCGTGACCCCCTTCTGCTGTCTCGGGCTGGGCAAAGAGCCGGTGTCGTCCTCTGCAAGCTATTCAGCTTTCTGTTTCTGTAATTGAAACATTTAAACCCTTCCTGTTTGCAAATAGATTGATCCCTAAAATCGAGTATATTTTAATCAGAAACTTGTATTGAAAATGGTCCTTTATCGGCAGGTTATAAAGGTATCAGACAGCACTGCACTATCATTACGTGTAAGACAGACACATTGGGGTACTTACCCATTTCGGGACTGCGGGCTTACAGCTTCAAAATCCTCTCTCTGTTCCTGATGTGCGGAGATCACACTTGAAGGGTAATCTTGAGTATCCTCCCTGAGCCCTTCTGCCTTCCAGTAACCTCCTTCCCCGTGCGGTAGAGGAGTCCTCTGCGGGTATGCAGAGGTCTCGTGAACCGGTGGCTTTGAGCGGTGCACCGAACCGTCATGATACCCGTGATGGTCGGGGTGTCCGACCAGCTTTGCCAACCCTATTGTGTTACAGAGGAGCAAAAGCTGCACTAGCATCGCGGGCTTTTTCCCTCCCGGTTGCACCTGTCTCTTGTTCTCTTCTTGCAAGCTCAGCCTGGATTAACGCAGGCATGCCCCGGCAATATTCTTTATCTGGAAAGTTGGAAGGAGGAAGGAGAAAAAAAAAAAAATATTGTAACAAAGAGCGGAAAAAGCTTTCGACCCTCCCAGCTACTGTGGAAATGTCCGTGGCTGTGGAACAATGTGAGTCTGGTTCCTGTGTGGGGCTCAAACGTCTCTGACAGAGGGGAAAAAAAGGTGGTAGGAATATAGCTTATTCAAGGAACTTCTGAGCTTGGCTGCCTTCTAAACTTATCTGTGAACAGGAACTTGGCTTTTATCAACTGCCTTCTCCCTCAGGCACAGGAAAAGGATGTTAGCTTAAGGAAAGGAAGAGAAAAGAAAGGAAAGAAAATACTGAGTGGTGTAACAGACCCTCATTACGCTGCCAGAAAATGTCACAGACCTGCTTGCTCCGGTGTCTGCACATTTTTCATTTTTGAGGCTGAAATGCCCTGGCTTTAGCAACAGAATGTCCATGGTGTGTCTGACAAATTAGGGTCATTAAGGTATTCAGAGTAAATGCACAGGGAAAAGGGGCTTACAAACATCCATTTTTGTGTGACCTTTCCAGAGTAACTCTGAATCATATGCTGTGCCCATGATTTTCATGAGGTAGGCTTTCAGAGGGCTTCAGATTATTGAGCGTTTTTAAGAATTTCTGTTTAGGTTCTCATCTTTGGACCTGACACCTAATCTTTTTGTCCATTTTTAATTAGCGTTACAAAAAAAACCCACTTACCAAGAGCTGCTGTAAACAGCTCTCTCTGTTACCTCACCCCAAGCCCTTAAGAACAGAAAGGTTGGATGTAGGTTTATTACTGGTCTTGCTTTACCTGATGGTGCTGCTTTCCGTTTTGTTGCTATTGTAAACTGTTTTTCTTTTCTCACTCTCTTGCAGGGTGATGCACTCTGGCATACTTAAGAATAAATGGAGGAGAATGATGCTCCACTGATAAAGCAGGACTGCTAGATCATGTCTCTGAACGATGAGATGCGCAGCCCAAGTTCAGTACATCCTGCAGAGCATTAAACGTAAAGCTTTCCCTGAGACAGCCCAATGCCAGCTGAAAAATAGAGGATAAAATCTCTCTAGGATGTTGGAAGGCCTTGTTAGTAAAGGCTGTGAATTTGCATCTCGTTATCAGTGGTGGGATCCATGCCCTGCTCCTTCCGACTGCCCCTCTTTTGTGCTTAGTGGAAGAACCTACAGAAAATGCAGAAATGCCCATACTGACCTGTGACAGACAGCGCTCTCTAAGAGCAGGAGAGAGAGAGATTTTGTTAATTTTAAGGGCGAAACCTGTTCTGGCTGTTGAAGTTACTTCTCCAGGGAGATGAAATCACAAGTTCTGGACTGAAGACCGAAAGAAATTAGCAACTTCCCTGTGTTCCTTCCTGCTGCTTTTATTTCAGAATTGTGTGCATCCTGCTAGAATACTTGTTAAGGTGTGAATATTTTATGTGCCATGTTTCACATAAAACGTGCCTTTCTCACCAGTAACTGGATGTGACCTAAGCACTAGGTTTGTTTGCTTAATAAGGCCCATTATCCAAAAGGAGTTGAAACAAACACGAGGCAAAACAAACAACAGGCTCATAACCTGAGCTGCTGTGTGATCGTGGCTTGCAGAAAAGTGATTTTGTGCTGCTGATCCTGAAGTTGTCCCACTTGTGACCTACTTCCAAACCCTTTGGAGCTGTCTTTCGATGTATACCTTTCCACTTAGTCTTAGCTCATCCATTAAACCTTTATTCTTCACGGCTGTGATACCTCCCAGGTGGTGGGGCACGTCTCTGGTGTCCTCCTGGCTGGCAGCTTCTGCTGCTCCTTCAGGTGCAGGGACCCATCCTCTGTGCCTTTGTAACGGTGCTGCCAAGGAGTGCAGCAGTCGGGAGGCTCAGATTGCTCAGCCGTTGGCACGTTAATCATTTAGTGTGACTTCTTGGCAGCAGTTACGAAAGATGTTGAAATACTGAGCTTGCTGGCAACTGACATCTCTTTCCTTGGGGTGGGCATAGCGTAGGATGCTGCCATGAACATGTGGAAGGCATGAATCCTGGATACTAGTTAAGGTTTCTGTCGAACAGCTGTTCTGATTTGGGGTGTCTGAATAACATACTCAGGTTATACTGTTGGTTCGTAACGCTAGATTTATTGGCAGACTAAAACCTGTAGAGGAACAGGTATAAGGAGTGTATCTATTTTAGGAACAAGATACACCGCAACTTTGTCTCTCTTTTTTTTTTTTTGTGTGTGTGTGTGCCTCAGCATGGAACCAAGGAAAACAGACAAAACAAGGTCATTTGCTGTAACAATTTGCTCATTGTTTTCTGAGGTCAGTCTCTTCTAGGAGATGAGAAAGGCAACCTATGCCCTTATTCATGAAAATACTTTTCCCCCAAGTATTTCTGAGAAATATTTCTTCAAACTAGTCTTCATACTTCAAGCTGGTCTTGAAAGAGTTGATACTGCCAGTTACACCCAGATCAGCAGGATGCCCTGGGATCTTGCAGATAACGATGAGGACTACTCTTGCCTTGTCTGGTAATTATAACCATTTCTATTAAACACAGCTCTTAACCCCTTCCATCGTTGCCTGCCATGAGAATTGCAAGTGTCCCATTTGCAATTCCATAATCAAGCTGTCACATGCCAGCACCATCTTCTGCACTATCTATGTAAGATGCAAAATCTCTTCGTGGCCCCTTTCTGCTTGTTTGAGTCAGAGCCCTGCGGCTACAGTCCAGCTGTAGGGGGTGGGTGGCCACACGGTAAACATCACCCAACAATAGGCTTGATAAATGGCTTGTACACACTTGGAAAGCAAACACCCTGCCTATTCCAGTGGTGTCTCTGGAGAAAGAGCCCTTAATTTTCAATTAATAGATTCAGATTTCTTGGTTTGTTTCTTTTATATCTTCCCAGATTCACTGCCTATTCCATAATGCTCTTAATTATAGATTTAAATTCAGAATCTGTGTATTTAAAAGAAAGAAAAAAAATGTTTAAAAAGCCAAGGAAAGGTGGAATTATTTTAATAAGCATGTGTTGCTTTAGATTCATATATCCGAGCTCCAAATCTCTGAATCAGACTGATTAACTGAAAGGTTTTTATGTCTGGGAAGATGAATAGGACCATTTTGTTGATAGCTGCACAGCAAAGGGCTAACTTCTCATTAGGCAGCGGGTTTTTAGATCTGGAAAATGCTGTCTCATTCCCTGCCCGCTGCCGATGCGCACACGTGCGTGTGCAGCAGCTCCGGGGAAGGGGAGCACAGGGAGAGGAGTGTCGGGAGGGCTCAGAAGCAATTCCTTTCAGTGGTCTGTCCCTCAGGAGAAGGGAATGAGTTCTGGTCAGCTATATTTTTCTTGGTTTGCTCAAAAGCTTTCAGTGGTGTTCAGTGGCAGAGATCAGTCACGAAAGGCTGCTGTACTGGCAGCGCTCTGCTCGCTCTATGTGTGCCTTAAAAATGGCTCGTCCGTCAGCCTTCACGGGATTCATTCCCTGGCAGAGGAAATTACTCATTAACTCTGCAAACGTACATGCAGGGGTTCAAGTCCTAAACTGTTTGCCAAGAGGATGTCAGACAGAACTGCTTGTTTTTGTTCGGGCAAGAAAATGAATGATCAGAGACAGTTTCTCTCTTCTGCGTTTTGAAGTTTTCATAAACAGAGAGGGAGGATTTCTGTTTATATAGAGCAAGGTTTGATCCTGTTGATGTGGATATTATTGTCTGTGCAAAAACTTCCTGAACAAAGGATATTTACCAGCCACAAAAGCAATCTGTCTTTCCTTACCTGTCTTTCAAGCATCATACTCCCCTTCATAGATTATGACCAAATCACACTCCTTTCATCCAGCAAGATGCTTTTGTCAGCTGTTTGTCTCCAGGCTAAGTTCAACGGTAAAGGACAAGGTTAAGGTTTTGTGTGTGGAGTAACTTGCAATTAGGAAAAGACAAGACGGAAGAAGCACAAATTAAGTAGAATCCAGGTTTTATCTGTTGCAGACAACAAGAAAAAGACAGTAGAGGGCAGGGAATCTTGATTTCTGCTCTGCGTTCTTTCCCCTTTTTTTTTGTAATAGGTGGACTTGAGTGAGACTTGTCTTGCCCGTATTCCAGAATTCCTGGCAGGCATTGCACAGGCTTGCCTCCAGATACCAGCCACCAACCCCCAGAGAGAGGTTCAGGCACGTGGGAGGCGGGGAACTGCGCCTTTCAGCGACCCTCCGGAAACTGCGGTGCTATGCAGCAAGAGACTTGATGGACAAGCCTGAACAGCCAGAATTCAGACTTTAAATGAACAACGGTTGGATGGTTTGTCATGGCACAAGTCAAGACAAGGCTTTCTTTTGGTATTACGCAGATCAGGTAAATGCGAGATACGAATTTGTTTACAAAGTGATGTGAACTAAACTCCAGGGAAAAAAATGGGAACTTAGTGTGTAGCTTAACTGGCTTCTGCCCCGTGTCCCAAGGGTGATAACAGAAAAAGACATTGCTGCCAGGTGAGATGGGAACTTGGTTCTCTGAATCACCCACTGAAGGAGCTTCTCTGTAGTGGATTACGTTATCTATTATAGGGGAAAAACTTACCAGGCACAAAGCTGAGATCCTATCAAAATCTTACAGCCAAGGTTGCTTACGTTAACTCCTGTTGTTAAGTTTGCCTGGGGCAGGATTGGCAGCAAATCAGGACTGAATCCTCTGCCTAGAACAGAAATATGGTACCGCACAGTTGCCGTGGGGTGGCAAACATTCAGGAGCTGTTATTGATGCTTGCCCTATATAGATCACCTACAATATTGTCTTGAGTCCAGAGCTTTCCTAAAAAGGTTTCAAGGTAAAACAATGCCTGTGAAAACTGCCTGCTGATTTGGGAGGGATCCAACAGCATTTAAATGCTTGTTGTGAGCTCTTTCTGAAGGTCATCGGGAGAGGAGAAAGCAGGAAAGGAGTATCCCGCATGGGTACTGGCTAATTCAATCTGGTGATGATTCATGTTTCACATCCCAGGATGGCTTGATATTTCATGTATTTGTTACCTTTTATAGCAACACAAAATATGTAGAATTCAATTGTACGAATCACAATGATGGAACAATAGCTTAACAAAATCAAAATACACTTTCCACTCGGCCTTATCAGCCTAGGCATTCTCCTGAAAATACCAGTAAAACCCATAAGCCTGGGAAGCTCCGTGCTATGCTTTAATGGTCTTTGAAAGCCTAGTGAAAAAGTAAATGAGCCCTGTAGCGATTCCCAAAGATGGTAAATTCACTTTTTACCAGATGTAGTAAAAACAAAGACTCCTGCCCTCTGCCTGGTGAAATCAGTGGGAGTCTTGCAACCGGCTCCGAGAGCAGCTAGGTTAAACCACTGGTTGTGTGTCACGGTAGGACGCAGGTGTCTGCAAGTTAAGAATACCCTGGGAGCAGAAATGAACGTGAGCTGTGGTCAATCAGCCACCTAAATGAAATTTTGAAAGATGGTAAGAAAAAGCCTTTTTTCACTCCTTGCTGCAACAGTCTGGAACAGTGAGAGCTCCTATAATAGTTGGTATGTTGCGATGGATGGCCTTCCTCTGAATCTTGCATTCTTTTTAATTAACAGTTGATAAATTTATTAGTCTGTCAGAGATTTGGCTCCTCTAATGTAAATTTGTTCTTCGTTTGTAATTAAGGGGACTTAATTGTGAGGAAAATAATAATAAATGCATATGTTATTTTCCAGTAAAATCTCCGCTCTGAAAACCCAGAGAAATATTGCCAGTTCTGCACTGAGAACTGTGTTTGTGTACATGTCTGCGTGTATGCACAGACATGCCGTTTTTTATTGACCCTCTTCTCTGTAGTCATTCCCCAGGGGACGCTTCCAGGCTGGTAACTTGCGGCAGCAGTGGCTTAACAACCGCTACACTTCATGACGTTATGGTGCGCTACCTTCCTGTAACACAGTTAAACCTCTGAATTTCTTATTCTGTTTGCCTGGTAAGGAAACGCCAGTGCTGGTCAGGGTTTGTGCTCAGAGGCAGATGCTCCGTAGCTCCCGTAGTTTCAAATATGGCACTATTTTAAAAATATAAATGAATTCTCACCTTGTTGCATCAGCAGGTGCTTGCACTGAATATCAGTGTGCTAGCGGGACAGTAGCTGGTTTGGGCCACTCAGCATCCACTTCAGAAAACCATTTAGCTGGAGATACCCAGCTGTGATTAATGATAATCACAGGTTTTGGTATATTTTCCAAGCAAGGCCTTGGGGCTGGATGGGTCCTCTGTGCCGACGGTGAGATTTCCCCAGTCAGCTCTCCGCTGGGTGATTTGCTCTCCCCACTGTGCTCTGCAGCACAGACCTCCAACGGGAGCCATGGCATCAGTGCAAGACGTCGGCTCGCCCGGCAGTGGCGGAGCGGAGGTCTGTCTGCAGCAACTTGGAGCAACAAATAGGAAACAGGATTTCCCCCAACAGGCATTGGATTTTTCAGAAATGAACCGTTGTAACGGGATGTGCAGCCGAGTAAAGCCCGTGATTTACACTAAATGCCTTCAGACTTGGCGAATGTGGCAAGTGGGACTTCCAGCTCCCTTCACTCGAGCACCAAGCTCTAGCTGGTTCCCTTTTTCGCTCGGTATTTACCAGAAATAATGTTCTTGTTACTGTTTTGTGCAGGGTGGGTTCTGGTAACTGCCAGGCCAAGAAACCTGACGCTGTTTGCTGCAGACCAGCTTTGCGTGCTCTCCACCCCCTGGGAACCCAGGAGGGCTTGTGCTTGCTTCCTGCTGCAGCCTCGGGGAGATGCCCTTTCAGGAACTCAGCTCTTCAGATAAAAGGTCTCCCTCTTCACATGAGAGCATCCTTGAGTGAGAGCATCGCAGCATATTTTAAAAGCTCTATCTGTCTGGAAATTTTCCAGGCAGTCCCTTACCTACCGATGTCATCCTCCTCCTCTCCCCCTCCCTTCTTTCATCTTCCCAAGCAGATCCGTATCATTAATATTTCAGTGTGAGCTGCTCGCAGGCATTGGCTACGCTGCAGCGCAGTTCATCAATAAGAGACGGCGAAGGCTGCGAGTTTGCCACTCTGCCTTCATCCAGCCGAGGAGTCGGAGCAAAGGCAGAGTCTGGCAGAGAAAACCAAGTGTTGCCAGAGCTGAGTCTGCATCTTGCAGTCCCGGTCTTGAGGTGCTTTTTCCCGCTGTCCCTCGCTCAGATCGCCCAGGCATTCCCTTAGCAAGCAGCGAGGATGGATGTCTTTAAGAAAGGTTTCTCCATTGCTAAGGAAGGTGTGGTGGCTGCTGCAGAGAAGACCAAGCAGGGAGTGACGGAGGCTGCGGAGAAGACCAAAGAAGGGGTGATGTATGTAGGTAAGAGAGGACTCCTTTTAATACACATTTGAGCATGAGTGGCCGCGTAGATTGTCTCTGAGAAAATGGTATTTTGGCTAAAGCTTGGGAGTGAACAGCAGGAGGTCGGGATGGCACCCTCAGCTCTGTCACAGAGTCACTGTGTAAGCCTGGGGTGTCACACGTCCCCATGCCTCAGTTTCCCCAACTGTAAGTTAGACCTGGAAATGGCCACGACTTCAAGAGAGGCAGAGCGAATGCAGCGTTAGGGAGCAGATGCCCGGGTGGGAGGTTTCTGCTGTGACCATTCACTGACCGCTGGCAGGGTGAGTCGCTGCCTCCCCGAGCATCTGAGTGCTGCTGCTCTCCCCCTCGCCTCCACGCTGCAAGAGACACGCTGAGGAGGGCCCAGAGAGGAGCCAGCAGCATTATTAAGTGGGGATTGCAGGATGCATGTTTCCCCACCAACATACCATTTTATCCTGAAATCTCTGTGCACCGACCTGTTTCGTTCCCCATGCACGCATTAATCTTGCTTTCCAAGAGATGCCCAAATTCAGTTTGCCTGAAGGACGGGATCTGGAAAGCTCCCATCTGATGTCCTGCCTGGAGACCTCTCTCACAGCTAGCACGCTGTTTCAGAAACCTCTCTTTCCAAGGTCACCCTCGAAACCCGCTGTCTCCGCTACCTAGCGCGTGCAATTACGTGGCTGGATGGTCAGATACTGTAGAATCTAGGAAGTCTTAGGTTCCCCAGACTGATCACCTCGCTGCTGATTACTGCACCTCACGCAGCTTTTTATGCTCACTAGGTGAGGGAGAGAGGAGGTTTTTTAGCAGGAAAGTTTACATGCAGGCTCTTCCTGCTATCCTGCTGCAGCATCCACAGCTCTACGTAGCTACTGTATTTAAATATCTTTATTGACAACAGCTACAGGTAGATAATGGTATGTTACAAATGAAGTACGCATTTTATGTGTAGCAGATCTGGTAATAATCTTCATCACAAAATTTAACTACTCAACTCTTGGCATGCTGAAAATGAACATGTGTAACAGTTCACGTTTCAGTTCAAAGCCGACTCGCAGGATGAAAAGGTAAACAGCATCCCTGTAAGCAAAGCAGCTAACCATAGAAAGGTCACATCTAGGTGTCAGATGGTGGCATGGCTACTGCTCCAGCTGCCTCCTGATTTTAGGTGGTGGCAGAAAGGGTTATTCCAAATTGTTATGCACAGTTCCTCACATGTCTGTTCACTCATGTTGTATGTCTCCCTACTGTGACCTGTTCTCATTTTTGCACAGCCGTGAGGTACAGAGTCTGCTCATGAGATTCTAACCTTTTCAGTAAAGTTTTCTAAAAGCCTTCTTAAAACCTTAATCTCTGAATGAGGATCAAATAAGGGTCAAGGTGAAGATTAAGAGCTTTCACCTTTCTTTTTTTCGGTTTGGTTTGTTGGTGTACCACCAGTTCCTGCCCTGTCATGCAGGGTAGTGCTTTGCCTTGGGGCCGATTCAGTTCCTGTTGCACGCTGTGGGGTGCTCAGCCCTTTGGGGAAAATTCAGTCTTCCATAGGCAGGAAAAGTAAAGGCCAGAAGTTGATTAGCTGAGGAAATTGATTTTTAAAGAAGCAGAGAAGGTGGAGGCCAGATGTATAGGTAGATACTGGAGAGATTAGTATGTTATTTGTGCTGCATTTTCTCACTCTGTTGCTTGAAGGGTTAATCAGAGACCGGAACTGTTCCTTCCCTGCTCCTTCCTTTGCAGAGCCCTACCCCAGCAGCTTGGTCTAGAGTGTTGCATGACGCAACCTGAATTTTTGGATGTGAGGAGAGAATAATACTTGTATAAAAGCTTGAGGGTCTTTTCAGAACATTGGGAAAGGGAGGAAAAACCCCACATCCTAGGGTGGATGAAGTGGATCCCTGACTTTGGTTCAGGTTTGTGTTAACTCATTGCTGACCCTCCAAGGAGGATTCCAGATGTCTGGGCAAAACCACAACATCTGGTGAGTCACTTGCTGCTGCCCCCGGAGAAAAAGAATAATGCTCTATCAGAGACACCCGCCTGGAGCAAACAGCGTCATCGGGGTACTGCGGCCGTCTCGTCCCTCCACTCTGAGCCGCGCCGGTTGTGTTCCCACAACCCCTGCCAGAGCCGGCGATGCCTCCCTCCTGAGCTGACACTGCAGTGCAGTGCACGGCTGGGCTGGTTAGAGGGGCTGAGCATGAGCGACTCCAGCACGAACTCCTGCGGGACTTGCAGCACATCACACTGTCCTTTCCTCCCACACGCCTTGTCCCGCTGCGCGGCGCTCCGCCGCCCTGCTCGCACCCTTGCGATACCAAAGCTCTTGCAGGTGACTCACAGCACTCGGAAGAGGCAGGATGTGTGAACTTTTAATTCTGTGTACACAAGCTGCAGGCAAGGACTAATGAGTGAAATGAGATTGAGCATCAGGTGACTGGTTTCTGTTTCAACAGATGCGGGTTGCTGGCAAGGGCACGTGCCAGGAGGCCAGATTCCATGTGGTGCAGAATGGATGCTGAGCCTGAGTCACTGGGTGTGGTCAGGAGATGGGGTGAGGAAGAGAAGGCACGCTGTCCCCCGGCTGCAGGGGTGGCGCTTCCCAGTGCCACTGCTTCTGTCGTGAAACAGATTTGGGTGGTTTTCTTCTACCTGCATCCCTCTCTTCTGGAGTTATTTTCCATCAGAAAATATGGCACCCACCCACTCCCCTCGCCCTGCAAAAGCCCAGGTGGTCACCTTAAATCAAAAGTCAGGTAATACAAAGTACAGCTCAGTCTCACTAAGCATGTTTACTGCAAAAACTGAAACATATGCAAGGCTAGTTATGGCAAATGAGGCACTTTGCTTACCTCACAACTGCTGTTAGACCAAAACACAGCAGAGAAGGGCTAAGCTTGAACGCCTCTGTCTGATGTGAGAAGATCTTGTATGTCAGATCAATACTGTGGCAGCCTGTTGTTGGCACGGCACTGGGAGGGGAACCGGAGCAGGATGGCGTCGGAGTTGAACTGCGTGCATTTGGCCCGTTCAGGAGCTCCGGGGTGCGGGAGACCCGCGTCTGCTCTGCTCACTGCTCTGTACGTGTCTGTATGTCGCGGGCATCGTTATCAGATCCAGCCTACGGCAGTGCCCTGCTATCGTGTGCAGCATGAGGAACCGCAGCTTGCTGCAGTGACGAGGATAAAGTACAAAGATTTCATCCCTTCGGTTCTAACGCGGTGCGGGAGGGTGGAGTGAAATGCTGAGGGCGTGCTGTAGTGCAACAGCTTTGTTCTGCCCCAGGCACCCATTGCAGCCGCCAAAATAAATCAGCAGTTGAGACTTGCGTTCGATAACACGTAGCATGTACCGGGCAGAACAGAGCTGGGCTGGGTCTGTTGTTATCAGGGCGCTGCACCTGTTTTGCTTTTCAGGCTGTTAAGTGAGATGGAGATGTGGTTTGTAGCTGATTTCACCCACCACACCCATGGATGCTCCAGTACCTCTGGAGTTAAGGATCTGTCTGACTGTATCATTTTGACAGTTGAACATGAAAATTCTTTTGTTGTGTCAGTATGGAAAAGTTGAAAAGAGCCTGTAAAGGTGCAGGTGATTTACAGAATACAGTAAGGTGGGACCAGTGGAACATTTTGTCATCTGTTTATCTTCCAACAGAGGTAAATTTGATCCTTTATTTTTGTAATGTGAAAAAACATGTAGTTACTGCGGGGGCCGCCCCTCTACCATATGATATAACGAACCTGCTGCAGTATACAAATAGAACTGATGTATAGCAGGTCACTTCAAGCTTGGAGGAAAACCACAGAGATGAATTATTCCTTAAAGGGGGCTACTTGCGTTGCAGGCGGAATACCCTCACATCCTGTTAGCTTTTCTGCCCCGAGAACAGCAAGAGAAATTACATTGTAAGCATACGTATGGTGTACTTCCATAATTTGAGATAATCTGCATTCTGTGTGTCGCTGCGAGCAGGCACTTACAGCCTAGGCTGGGCCATGGAACTGGGAATCTATTAAGTAGTTATCTAGTAGGTGAGTGGTGGTTCTATACCTTCAGCCTTCAGAGTCTGTATTAGAGGTACAGACTTTCTCCAGAGTCTTTATTAGAGGTATAGAATGGAGCTTTATATGACCACTGCAGCCAAGTCTCCT
>NW_010265515.1:54962-58908 GCF_000690775.1 Eurypyga helias
GTCACAGATGTGACTTTTTGTCTTGAAAGACTCAAGTAGGTAAGATTTTACCAGCTGACTTAAGCTCATTGTAAAAATGAATGTATGTTAACATTGATTTATCTCCAATCAACTGCTCTTTTCATTTTGGAAATATTCCAGGGACAATTTTTCATACTTCAGCATGGTATAATCAAGATTTTTCTGGTTTAGGCATCTCCAGACAATGAGTGGTTGAGGTTATCCAACTGCCGACACAAAGGAACTCATTGACTATTGGTGAAGGAAGCTGGTCCCTTCTGCCAGCTCCACAAATGGGTTGTGTCTCAGCAGGAGGTGCTGGCAGCACCATGGCTCCCCACTGCACCTTGTCAGAACAGAACGCCACCCGTGTCCAGCAACCAGGGGCTCCTTTGCCGGGTAGCGCTGATGGACTGTGTCTTTCCTTTTGCAGGTACCAAAACCAAGGAAGGTGTAGTGCAAAGTGTGACCTCAGGTAAGAGCACAGCCCAGAGACAGATGTGGAAATCCACGATGCGTTGCTGGATCTCTTGATAAGGCCATTGCTCCTGCCAAATGGAAGGTCTTGGGGGGACACAACTGGTCTGCGTGACCTTTCATTTGATGCTTGCCAGCAGCGACAATGGTTCAGGGGCTGGCATTTGCAGTGCGCAGGCGTGGGAGGAAATATTTAACGTCACAACATCAAGAGTGCTGCCCAGCACGCAGGGAGGATTTGCTTGCATCGGATCCAGTCAGGCCAGAACTGTGTCTGTGGGTGACTTCTGTCAGGCAGTCACAGAGTCGGGGACCCTAAGGGATCCTTCTGGGTATCCCAAGCTCCAAGGCAGGGCTTAAAGAGAGATGAATGGATCCTTTCCCTGTAGAATTTCATCAGAGTTTTTTTCTACCCAGCTGTGTTAAATCAAACAGAAGGTACCCAGAGAGTGGTCATATGCAGTCTGCAATGCAAAATACCTTATTTGCACAATCGTCTCTTACAGTGAATTTTTCATTCTTCAGTTGCCCACAACAACTGACAGGCTGCAGTGAGTCAGACAGAACCCTCACGTACATGATCTAAATTCAGATGTGATCTCATTAAAAAAATCCAGAGGAGGACTGTACCAGGACAGACTTCTCTCACCTCGATGAAATCGTTTTCTTGTCCCAGTGAATTTGGCAGCCTTTTGGCAGTGCCTAGCTCATTGACTTTCTGCTTTTGTTGACATCCCAGTTGCTGAGAAAACCAAAGAGCAGGCCAACGTGGTGGGAGAAGCTGTGGTAGCCAGCGTGAACACAGTGGCAAACAAGACTGTAGAAGGAGCAGAGACCATCGTGGCCACTACAGGAGTTGTAAAAAAGGTATGTTTGTTTTTTCAGTGATGTGCAGGATGGAAGAGTTATCTTTGGATTATTCTTAAAATATCTGAAAACATTTACAGTTGATGGTTTTACCTATGCAGTGAGAGGTTTTCAGCAATATCTGCTTTTATATAGTGCTTAATATTATTGTATATTGTTTAATATAATCACAGAGTCATTCAGTTTGGAAGGGAACACTTGAGATCATATAGTCCAACCTCTTAGGGTCAATGAGAGCAGGTTGCCCAAGACCGTGTCCAGATAGGTCTTGGATATCTCCACAAATGGGGACTCCCCGGTATCACTGGGCAACCTTTGCAGGCGTTAGACCACACACAGGAAAAAAATAAGTGTTTTCTAGTGTTCAGCTGGACGCGTTAATTTGTGCCCATTGCCTCTTGTCCCATCAGTGGGAACTGCTGGCAGGAGTCCGTCTCCCCGTTTTCTTATGAACGTAGAAAAGCGTTTTTCCCAGGGACTTGAGTAGAAACACAGCCGGGCTGCAGTGAGCATCTGGCTGGAGTCAGAGCTCTGAGATGTGCGGGGTGTGAAGGGGCAGGAGCTCAGCTCTTGCCCTCACGCCTGGCCAGCCTCTGCCCTGGCAGCTCCGCAGGCAGCGGCCATTCAGGCAAAGCCTGGTCCCAGCAGAGCCTGACCCTCCTGCTCCGCTTTGTGCCGATTTTGACAACAACCATGCGCTTGTTGATAAAGGGCGCGTGACCCAACATGCTCACGGATTAAGCCAAATTCAGACAGGGTGTCTTCTGTACTCCACGCTAACTTGGCAAACTGGGTAGCTTCAAACGAGGGGATTAAGGGGCATGTGAAGGAGCAGAACAGCTCCCTAGATGAAGGCAGCATTGATCATTGGAGAAGACGCTTTCACGGGGTGGTAACAAACAGCCACCATTTGTACAGTGCAGCGCTAATGTTTGGCAGCTCTGTGGTAATCCCAGCTGCATTTCCCCTCTTCAGAGGGCTGTGGTCAGTGGTGTTGATAGCGACACGAGCTACATGAGTCATGGCAAACCCAAACGCAGAATCAAAGCAAAGCGAGGCTAGCCAAAATTGTTTTAATTGTTCAGACAGTTGGCTGATGAATTTCCTGACCTGTACGTAAACACATTGTGATGTGAAACAAAACTTCTACACACCATGTAAATCCTGAGAGAATAGCCTAACAAAAGAGGAGAACAGCAGCTACGAGTGACGCAAAATGTCCTCCTGAAAGCATGTGAAAAGGGCAGATACAGAAGTTCTGCTAAGCCCTTGGGATAAGACTAATCTCTATTCCCACAGGGAACAGCAGTTAGGCTGAAGGAGTGCAAACAGTGATTCCTGATTCGGTGGGGCCAGACCCCCTCCTGCCATTTGACTGACCGGGAGCGGGGTGGTTGACCCAGGAGAACTAGTAGCTTGCTGATGGTAGGAATCCATCCTGCGGACACTGAACCATCTCCCCTTCCAGCAAGGACTGAGCAGCAGCACTCCTCCTCCCCTTTTGTCCTAAGTGAGAGCCCCCCTCGAAGACTGGCGAGCCACAAATTACAGGTGTTAACCTCAGAGCTCAAACGAATGACGTCACCTGTTGTCATCTTTGTGCGGGTAGTGCCTTAGAAAAGCAAGGCAAAGGAAGTCACAGGAGAAAAGTTCAGGAAAAATGTTTCTGTGAAAGAAAGGGGTCGTACTCGACTGTTTTAGTACAGTTTAGATTAGGAGTGCAAACCGTGTAGCCATCCTCACTCACCACGGCTCAGTTGCATCTGCTAAACACTTTTTGGATAGCAATGACATGGAAGGTTGAGCTCCATAGGCACACAGAGTGCATCCCAACAGCTAATGGTTAATTGCCGTGGAGCCAGAGCTGCTCCCATGGGAGGGCCCTGAAAGGAGCAGAGCGGAGGGATTGTGCTGGGCTCTTGGCACCACCTGTTTTCTCTCCAGATCTGCTCCTATTGTGCTGCACAGTTTGCTAATGGAAACACAGCCAGAGGCTGCCAAGGGCAGCACCAGGCACTGTAACGTGTGTGAGACCCACTGGAGATCGGCTAAGAGGCGTGACAGGGTATAGCAGTGAGATACTGGAATTACACACAGGCATTTCGTCTCCCAGTGTTGAGAGCGCTGTTACACCCAGTCCTGAGACTTGTTCATGCTCCATTCTGTCCTCCTTTGTTGTTAACCTCCTATTTCTGTTTTCAGCTGTCGCCAGGGCTGTTCCCTGCCGGCTGTGCAGAGGGGTTGTTCAAAGCAGCAGGGGACTGAGCAGTGCTATGGGATGACTGGAATCTGGGGAGTCGAGTGGCCTAGGAGGCATGTTCCCCAGCTCAGCGTTCCCAGTATTAATATCAATTACGGAGAGCTCGTTGACATTTAATCTGTGTGTTTGACAGCTGGGATCGGTGGCAGGCACATACTAGCAAGGAGTGGGGAACTCTAAGGATTCTGGATTACGTTTTGCTTGGGGCAGCAGCCATGGGGTGTATCGGGTGGCGACTTTGGCCACAGGGAAAAATTCAGCCCTTCAGGGAACAGGGCAGGTACTGAAATGTGGACAGACATGGGGCGGTTGGCAGCCCACCGCCCCTTGCTGGCCTCGGTG
>NW_010265515.1:58959-65347 GCF_000690775.1 Eurypyga helias
CGAGCACCAGGTGAGAGCAACCTCGAGCAGTGTTGGCATTGCCGAGGTGGGCTTGGTCTGGTCACTGCTAACTGAGCATGAGGAAGTACTGATTGATTTGGAGGACTTTTTAAGTATTAACTAAAAAAAAAAAATGTAAGTTAAAAGATGATAAATCCTCCACAATTTTTCTGATACACAAAGAAATAAGAGCCGTCAGTAATGTGTTTTCTCTGTGGCTCTGCACCCATCCCAGTCCCTGGGGTGGACATTAAGGGATTTCAGTGAGACAACCGCCCACTAAATATCCCTGTCTCGGGAGAGGATTAATTCTTTGTCTGCATGACGCAGCACAGTTTGCTGCATTGCAGACACCACGTGGTGGGGAACAAGTGTGCGTACGTACACACGCACACTCACAAAACGTCCCTTGGGAACGTTTGCCCCGTCAGAGCTATTTGCCCCGTCAGTCTTCATATGGTTTCGTTGTCAGTTCACAGCTCTGTCATTTTGAATTGGGTTTGAGCTCTTTTTTTGATTCCGTTTCACTCCATTAAGTATTTGGGCAGTTGTCAGTTACGAGCAACCGCCGGGCGCGTTGGTTGGATCACATTGTTTCTCCCTGTGCGTGATCTGGCGCACGTGCACCGCACCCGTAGCGTGGCTTATCGCTTTCCTGGCGACTGCCGCTCTGAATGCGAACGGTTGGCATTCACCGCCTTAATTCTGTTCGCTTAAACCCTGTGACGCCGCCAACACTAAGACAGAAATTGGAAGCAGAAACTGAGGAGTGACTTCCCAGTTGAATTTCACCTGGGCAGGGCGAGTTCCACAAGCAGAGAGCAACGAAGGGCACCTGCGAGGCCACCAAGGGCAGGGCTGCTAAGCAGGAGGAGCAGGGAAATCAACAGCCCAACCACCTTACAATTACATAAAATGAGTAGTTGAAACTCTTCCTCTTTGTATTCAAGCTTCATCCTTCGTATTCAAGCTTCACTGTACTTCACTAATGCAGTGATGCATCCCAGTGTTATCCTTCAGCATCCCATGGAGCGGGGGAGCCTGCAAAAGCAGCATGGAGGGGGGTACTCTTCCTACAGCCACTTCTGTGCTTCCCTCTCAGGCTCATTAGTGTGTCCAGGCGTACGTTTTTCACATGCAGAATAGCTGAGTTAGTGGTACTGGTGAAGCCTTAAAGTCTACAAGTCTGTGTGTGCTTCGTGGCTAATGGCTATGCCCCAGTAATCCTGTAGGATAATAATGTAAACATTATTAAATATGTATTATTTGAATAAGCAGCTCCTGGAGATCCTAAGAGAGCCTGGCTGTGAGCTGGATAAAAACAAAGCTAGCCCAAGAGTCCACCTGGGTTTGTAGGGTAGGACAGGAATCCTGCACTCCCATCTGTCTGTCCTGTCGGTGGCTCCACTCACTTTAATCACGAGTTGACCTCTTAGTCAGAGCTGTCAGCATTGCTCCAAGCACATTCAGCCTGAAACCCATCCAGGACAGCCTGTCCATAGGACCTGTCAGGTTCCCTGCGGGTTTACAAGGGAGTGGTTTGGGGATGCTGCCAAGAAGCATTGCTTTTTCTCCAACGCCCAAGGTCGAGAGCACTAGAGGAGGCTGAACCTTTCTCCTCCTTACGCAATTGATGGCCCATGGTGGGCTGTTAAATTTGTAGCAGATTAGGTTGCCAGTGAACCCCTCTGGTTTTGCAGCCTTAAAATAATAGTAATAATAATAACAACAATAATAAGTCTTGCTTATCACTGAATTTGTTGAGTTCTTGATGAGTAATGTTCCAGCATCCAACATTTAAACTCTGAGTGATTTCTATGTTAGATGGTGAAGATAATCCTGACACGGTTGTTCACCTCGAAATTTTTGGGAATGGTGGAAAAAAAATACTGGCCTGTAACATAATATGGCTAAAAATGTGAATTCCATTTCATGTACAGACTCAGCCAGTGGAACATAAAACACGCTGAGCTGAAAAGGGAATTTCCTAGAACCTGTGAATTAAATAAATCTGAAGAATCAAAAAGTAATTTTTTTTTTCAAAATGTGAACTTTTAAAATCTCTCTTCAAAAAACATATTAAAATATCTGAACCTAGAAACCTATAGTATGCTCTATTTAAGACCGCTTAACATTCCGTAGGAATGGGTCCTAATGGAACAGGCCCTCATGTGTCACATTTTTCATTAGTGATATCTGAACGTGTAGCTATATTTCATAACCTTAGTGAAATATTGTATTTTATATATAGAAATGTTCTCAAGTGCATATATTCTATATGTAAATATATTGATATATATATAAAATATCTAAATACCTGTATAGAATTCCTGTAATTAATTCTGATGTCTTAGGTTTCACCTAACTGTTAAGTTGAACTACTTCGTTTTTCTGTCTTCACTAGCTGAAAAGATTCAAGGCCCGCCCCCCACCCCAGAAAAAAAAAGGAAAAAACCAGCCCATAACAAACTAAATCTTTTTTTTTAATTTTAAATACTTTTTCTGAGACAATACATAATTTCTGAGAGGAAAAAGAATTCTGCTTGCCGTTTAAGAGCAGGAGCGTTACTAATTACTTTAAGGTTGCAACATGCCTTTCTTTCCTTTAGAACATTTTATCCCCTTTAATGAGGAGATGAACCCTGAAAGGAATGGCAAAGCTCTTGGTGTCCTCCAGAGAAGCTGGCTTTTCACCCTGACGTTCTAGGCCAGCATCACGCTGTGAGTCAGCGTTTTAGGTGGGGATGGTACCCAGGGGTTTCTGCCTCTTCATCCCAAGTGAGGACTCTTGCACCGTGTGGTCCTCCTCTGCATCTTGTTTTCCTGACTAGTCACCGAGATCCCCGGGCAGCTAACGCCCAGCTGAAGAATGCAGCCCTTCCTCAGCTCCTGCTCCCTGTTCTGGGCAGGGTGGGAAGCGCGTGAGAAAAAGGCTGTGAGACAAGGTCCCGAACACGGCCTGACACCTCTTCATCCTGCGATTGTGCTCATTCCTTCACCGGGTTTAGAAACACTCGCCAGAAACATGGTTGCTTCCCTTTCTAAAAATAGATGGATGAGTCAGTGCTATCCTTCTGGAGCCGAGTCCTGGCAGAGAGCGCAGTCTAAGGGATATAATAAGCAGCACAAGGGCTGAACAGAGATTCTTCAGCCCACCCATTGCTCTCGGGTGCAGTGTCCTGAGGGTGGTCCTGAGGAGGGGATCCCCTTTTCCACAGCCGTTTCCACGTCTGCCAGAGCTGAGCTCTCTGCCCACAGGAAGAGTATAGGTGATCATGCCCTGTAGAAAGTTGGGGTGCACTGCACTTTTCCTTGTGTTCCTATGAGCCATCCCCTAGATTTCCCAATGCTCGGTGCCTCAGGCTGTCGCCTTTGATTCACCTTCATGATTTCACATGGCATCTGGTAGCCCCACCTGCAAAAACCCTGCGGAGGGCCTGCTGTTGCAGCTATTGTCATTGGCTCACACTGCAGGTTTCTTTTCTTTCCGCCTAACAGTTGAAAAAACCTTTAAAACCTCAAAATACAATTTGAGGCTATTTACCTGCTTTGACACTGCTGACTTATGAGGTGTAGTCCTTTTTATACAGCCCTATACGCTTGTTAAGTGTTTTAAAGCCACAGGCTGGATCCCGTGGCCGGGTCAGCCTCCACAGATTCAGCGTAGTGAGTTCTGTTTGCTGACAACACGAGAGTTCACTCATTTCAGAAATGCAGTGGCTCAGCAGCTCCATCAGAGCCGTGGCCTCTCCCCGGCAGCCTCCGGTCCCTGCTGCACCAGGACCTGGAGACCAGAACCTGGTCTCTGGTGTGTGCAATTTGATGCCATTAGGTTACCTGGGCTTAATTAACACAAATCAGGCTGATGCTGGCAAGAATCATTTCAGCCAACAATGCGATGCAAATTAAGGGCATGTTTCTTTTGGGGGTGGGAAAAAATTCCCACTGTGCTTTTCAGATGGAGACACCCACAGTGCATGGCGCGCTCTCCAAACAAGCTAATGGACTCTCAGCAGCGAGGTGAAGGGAGTGCCTGGAGCTGTGACAGACATCAGTTCTGGGCTGTGGCTCATCTTTTGGCCATTTTCTGTCTTTGGTGGATTGAACTCTTAGGGTAGCTTGTGCGGAGAGCAGGACGCCTGTGGCAGGACAACCAGGTTGCAGTGCTTTGATCTCCCAGCTCCCCCTCCTCCCAGAAATGGATCTGAAGTCCCATTTCCAGCTTAATTTTTTATGAGATCTACCTTATGTTTGTGTAACGCTGTGAAATACGTCTATTTTGTCCTTTTTATTTCACATTACCTTTTCTCCCCTAGTTCAGTCCCAAAAGCAACAGGGATGTTCTCCTACTGATGAGAACAGTCGTGGCTGGACTGGAAAATAAGGACACACGTGAAAATGAAGAGTGGAGCCCCCCAAAACACACAGGGCATAAAGTTCTGTTTACAGCAGGTTTGACAGGGTCGGTTGATTTGCACTGCATCAGCAGCAGCACCATGGGAAGTGGTGACCCTCATGTTCCCAAAATATTGAAATTCAAATTACATATCTCCCTTCCATGCAAAATTGACTTTTCCTTTATGTAATATATGTGTCTCAGGTTCTTTCTGTGATGGCCCTGATTTCATGTGGGAAAAGAGAGTAAAAATTCAGGGATACTGCCAGGCATATGTGCTCAAAGGGAACGCAGAAGCTTGGTAATTTTGGCAGAGTTCCCTGATAATTTGGAGCTGGACTGTAGAGGTCCTGCTATTTCTGCTTCCCCCTGCTCCTACCCCACAAAGGTGCGTTTCTGCTTTCTGCCCATCCCCTGTGCACATCCAGCATGGTCAGGAATTCTGTCTTCTCTTCCCATGTGGCCAAATTTCCTGCTAATACTACGTTTTCTTTACTTCTTTGAAAAAGAAGGAAGCTGAAAGATGTGGGCATGTAGCTGAAAGAGCCCAAAGTGCTTATGAAAGTGCTTGGACTTTAAACAAAAAGAAAATTTATCCTTTGATAATGACATTTTATTTGAGGCCACCACCATACTGCTATATCTGAAATTAGGATTAGTCTGTGCGATGAGTGCTTAGGGTAAGTAAGATAATGTGGGGAAAGGCTAGGGCATAGTCTGTCTTACTCTAGGTAAATTTGTTTGTTCCTCCCAAATTTATTCACACTGAAGGAGTTGAAACTCTGGTCTAGGTGACAGGAAAGAAAACTTCAGGAAAAAATACTGATTTTCTGTATGGAAAAGACCCTAAACCAGGCTGCAAGACATTGAATTGCTTTTTTATAGACATCTGTTCTAACAAGCTGCACAAAAAATGGATTTCGAGCAATATTTGCCATCTACTAAACCCGGTGGTTTTTTTGCTGAAGCCCGTTTCGCACAGTCTGCTCAAATGGTCTGTCTGAGATGAGGGCAATGACTCTGCATGTGGCGGTGAGGACAGACATCTCTCTTGTGACTTGGCAGGAGGACCTGGCTGCGCCGCAGCCGCCCGAGCAGCCGGGGGCGGCGGGAGAGGGGACCCCGGCGGGAAGCACAGGCGGAGAGGTAAGGTGATGCGAGGGCCCTGACTCCCCTGCGGTCCCGCCGCGGGTTACCGGCTTTCCCCAGGACCATCTCCCCTCTGCTTTCACTGCTTACAGATCTGCTGCGCGGGGAGCCCCTCCGTATTCCCGCTTCCAGGGGTTGTTTGACAAAAACCTGAGCTCATCCGTTCTTGCTTTTACCATGAGGTAAATTTGCCATGATGGTAAATTTGAGAATTTGCCATGAGGGACAGGTTGGAGAGATTGTAAACTCCTGCCTGATTTGGGCTGGTTTTGGAGTGTAGACACACACATAATTATTAATATATTAAGTTAATGATTTCCTGTGGTTTTATCATGACACGGAATAGCTTTTTCCTGGTTGCAGCCATGCTTTAGAAGAGTTTTAGATAAGTTAGAATTGTCTGTAGATTTTTAGATACTAAATGAGATTTTTCTGTGGATTTTTCAATACTTAAATTAGTTTTTTAAATTTTTGGCCTGCTCTACCTGCAATGCCCTTTTGAAGCCCTGGGTCAAATGTCAGTCCCTGGGCCAGTTTCAGCTCTTGAACAAGGGAGGATGACCTCTTACTGTCCAACATGGATGCTTTAAAGGGACAAATGCTTCTCATATCATGTTTCTTTTACAATTTCAGTCCTAAAGCCTTTTGCTACCCACTCCAAAACTCCACAGCACTGCATGGCGCTCAGACTCCCCAGTTTTCAGAAGTTGGGACTGTTTTCACAATGCCTGAAGCTCCCAAAAGTCTCAGCTTGCACCTACCACCCTCTGCCAGCCATTGCCCCCCTGGTGCCAGTCCCAGAAATGAGCCCTGCGACTCCCACTGAATTGAAGGGGGCAGGCC
>NW_010265516.1:0-3153 GCF_000690775.1 Eurypyga helias
CCCTGCCCTCGTCTTCCGTGACTATCACTCCTTTTGTGCCTTTACACAAATTACATAACTTTGGGAATAACTCCTGTGTGTGGCTTTTGTAGCCAAGCAACTAGTTCAGTGTAAAAGACCGTATTTTAATAGTATCTTTAATAGTATCTTTTTTCTGATTTACAGGATGGAAAGAGATGCAGCATTTGCACAGAAAAAGGCTGAGCGAGCCTGTCTGAGAGTTCATCTGAGAGAAAAGTACAGACTCCCTAAAGTAAGCCTGTAGTTAGTGACCTCATCTAGTTCAGTGGCCAATTTTAAAACAGACTGACTACCAATGCAGAGTTCTGAAAATGGCAAATTGCCTTCATTAGTGGGATCCCCACTGCATCTCAGTACAGAAATGGAGGCTGGAGCCACATTTTTCCCTAGTGAATGCTTCTTTAGACCCTTTTTTCTCTGCTCAGTAGATGAACCTAATGGAAAGATTCTTGTAAACCCCCTCTATATTGTCATATCTGAAACAGGTGACTAGGCAAGTTGACGATCTGGTCTGATCATGTCTTACAGTTAGTGTATGTTCTTAACTTAGCAACATGCAACAGTTAGAAAAAAAGATGTAAGCAAACTCCCTGAAAACTCCTCCACAAGCTGTCAAATATGACTTCAGTGACTTGCTGAAAGTGTAACATTTCAGCAAATGCTTCCTGGAAATAATGGATGTTATCTGGAGATCTCCAGCTGCTTTTCCTTTTGCAGACAATGTTATGACCATCTGATCTGTGCACTCTCTGTGTTTTTCATTCCGTCTCCTGCAGTCAGCAGAGTTCAGGGCTTGCTGGTTCATTGCTC
The DNA here is from genome assembly GCF_000690775.1 of Eurypyga helias. NCBI lineage: Eukaryota > Metazoa > Chordata > Aves > Eurypygiformes > Eurypygidae > Eurypyga > Eurypyga helias. The sequence goes on from NW_010265516.1 coordinate 832, forward strand.
ACGTGAAGATATGGATTTTGTGTTTTGATGGCCTTTTTCGTATCACCCAGCTTCCAAATAGGATGAACTGAAATATGCTTAACTGAAGGCCTGGGTCCCTGCTCTGTGGTGCAGAACTACAAAGGTGTTCAGGTGCTGGACTCCAAGGGATTTCAAGGAAATTAAGAACCTATAATGCCCCTGTGAGTGTGAGCCCAGGCAGACAGAAGTCTAATTATTATATCAGTGTAATTAAAATATTCTAGCAGTATATGGCTTGCATTTCCCAGACCCTTTTATCCTGGAATGATGGCCCTAGTCAAGGTTGAGAACTATCCATGCCACTTTTTAGTCTATATTAATTAAGCAGCAGTAATGAAATTAAGTATCAACAGAGAGTTCAACACATTCAAAATATGCTCAGCTAGCAAATTAATAATTCCCCAGGGTACTTCATTCATAATTGCTCAGGGTTACTGTCACAGAGATGACCTAATAGCAAGGAACCATGTCAACCTGAGGCCTGCAGGCATCTACCTTGTTAGGACCCAACTCAGAAAAGTTGTGGGAAAAGTCTTCCCAGGAGCTGTCAAGTCTTGTGATTTTAGTTCTGTAAAAGCACAAGAATTGTGAAGGGGTTGTCTAAGTCTGAAATACCTATCACATCTTCTGGCACCTACAGAAGGAATGTGCTATCCTGAAGTGAGGAAAAAAAGGGCAAGGTTGCACAGCTGCATGGATAGGCCCTGCCATCTGAAGGCTGCTGTTATCCTGACTGAGGCAGTGTCCTTTGCTGGCCATCAGTTACCTGAAATCCTTCTGCAGTTTTTATCTGCTCAGCATTTGCCTGAATACTGGTTCTAGTTGGATGAAACAAGTTGTGCTATAAAGGCCAGTCCATGGCCCAAAATTACCAGTGGAATAACTGAAGATGAGTAAAAGAGCTTTGCAAACATTTCTTTTTATTTTACTATTTTGCAGGGTTTAAAAGGAGCCACTTTTTCTCTTGGTTTTTTGGGGGGAAGTAATTCATAAGATTTTTAGTGAAGATTTTGTAACCGATCTGTTAAAAAACCCCTACCAATTTGTAAAGATGTTCTTTTCTGGAAACAAAAATTTCCAGTGGTGATGGTAAACAAACAAACAAACAAAGTTATAACTATTATTTTTAAATAGTTGGAACTTTTTGATGTTGTCAAAATTTTGATGTGATAAAATATCACACTGATGTTTTTCTACAGAAACAGGTTTTTGTGTGTCAAATTTCTATCAAACCTAACTAGCAATATTAAACCTCCTCACACAAATGATTTGTTCTTGCCTTTTTTAACTGAGTGGGAAGGATTTAACCTGGCCAAAGGTATTAAAGATACCAAGGATACTTTGCATCCTTTCTTATCCCTGATCTGGAAGGAATTTAAGAAAATTAGTGGAAATGTTGGTCAAGGTTTCTTAGTGATTTGGTTTCTGTGGCTTTGTGTTCGCTGTCAAAACTGATCTCTTTAAAGTCTGTCTGTATTTTAGCTGAACTTAGGTCAATGGCATTCAGTTCAAAAGTGTTTCCTTCACATTAAGATGATTTACCTTTTTTTCATGTACCTAATTTGCATTTTAGATGAACCAAAATATATTATGATGGTTGAGGTGGGGTTTTGAGACTGAGCCCAAGAGCCCAACGCAACTCTTGAGTTGAAGCAGAATTGGTCTGAGCCAACTAGCCCCTTAGATTCCACTAACTGGCATGACTTGGGAGCAAAGGAAAATACAACTGAGGAACTTTAAAACGTATCTTATATCCTGCAAGCAATAGGATTGAATGTTTATGAATTTTCTGTGGCAAGCACAACTACATACTAAAACATTTGCAACCAACTCTGCTCAACTGTTTAAAGCATTTCCCACTGAAACATCAGAAATACCAAGAGGAAAAGACCCAGCAGTCCAGCAGATAAAAATTAGCAGAGTCACCTAGGCTCAGAAAATGATTGTATAATTGTGCTGGGTTCAGTCAGGAAAGAGTTAAATCTCTTTACCCTGGCTGCTAGGAAGCTGTGTTCCTGGATGCAGGGAGCAGCACTGATAAGTTCTTAGCTGGCACTGGGGAATGCCTGCACCAGATTCAAGATCTTTTTCTGCTTCTGACCCTGCAGCTGCGTTCCCAGCTCTCGCTGTCTCGCTACAGGCAGTGTAGGGGACACACAGTTCAGGCACCTGACCCAAACTGACCAAGGAAGTATTTCATTCCATAGTACGTTATGCTCGGGGCAGAAGCGAGGAGGGGGTCCGGTCGCCATTACTCTCTTATTCTCTTGCTCTTTTTACACTTGCTAACCCTCTCCCTGA
>NW_010265517.1:0-1059 GCF_000690775.1 Eurypyga helias
ATTTCCCTGGATGGGTGTTTTTGAGCCCCAAAGGTACCAAAATGGGTGTTCCAGAGCCCCAAAGTGCCCTCTGTCTTTTTTTTAGATCCCAAAAGGCCCCTAAATTGTTGTTTTGGAGCCCCAAAATCTCCCTAAATGGGTGTTTGAGAGCCCCAAAGATCCCAAAGTTGGTATTGCTGTGCCCAAAAGCCTCCTAAATGGGTGTTTCTGAGGCCCAAACTTTCCCAGAGTAGGTCTTTCTGAGCCCAAACCCTCCCAAAACGGGTGTTTCGGAGCCCCAAGGTGCCATATGTTACTGTTTCTGAGACGTAAAGCTTCCCAAGTGGGCGTTCCTGAGGTCAAAGTTCCCGAAATGGGCGTTTCTGGGCCCAAAGCTCCCTGAGTTGGTGTTTTTGAGCTCAGCTGCTCCCAGAATTGAGGTTTCTGATCCCTCAAGCTCCCAGATGGAGGTTTCTGAGTCCCAAAGGCCCCCAGGTGGGTGTTGCTGAGCCACCAAACACCCACCAAAGCCCCAAAGTGCCCGATATCACTGCTTTAGAGCCCCAAAAGGTCCCCAAATTAGTGGTTGTGAGGCCCAGAGCTCCCTGAGATGGTGCTTTAGAGCCCCAAAGATCCCAAAGTTGGTCTTTCTGAGCCCAAAAGCTTCTTAAATCAGTGTTTCTGAGCCCAAAATCTACTTAAAAGGGTGTTTCAGATCACCAAATCTCCCCTCGTGGGTGTTGCTGAGCCCGAAAAGCTCCCTAAATGGTTGTTGTTGAGGCCAAACATTTCCCATAGTAGGATTTTTTGGCCCGAAAACCTCCCAAAACGGGTGTTTCGGAGCCCCAAGGTGCCATATGTTACTGTTTCTGAGACGTAAAGCTTCCCAAGTGGGCGTTTCTGAGATCAAAGTTCCCGAAATGGGCGTTTCTGGGCCCCAGAGCTCCCTGAGTTGGTGTTTTCGAGCTCAACTGCTCCCGGAATCGAGGTTTCTGATCCCTCAAGCTCCCAGATGGAGGTTTCCAAGCCCCAAAGGTCCCCAAGCGGGTGTTGCGGAGCCCCAAAATTTCCCAGAGTAGG
>NW_010265518.1:0-566 GCF_000690775.1 Eurypyga helias
CCCGCCCCCCCCGGTGCCTGACGTACCCACTCGGTGCAGTTGACCAAGGCGCTGCTGGTGGGCTGCAGCAGGCAGGTGCTGCGGTAGGGGGCGCCGTTGAACCTGGGGGGCCGTGCCCCAAAACACCAGAACGTGAGGAGAGCCCCCAAAAACCACGAGAAGAGGCCAAAAAACCCAGAGGAGAGACAGAAAGTCCAGGAGGAGACCCCAAAAACGTGAGGAGAGCCCCCAAAAACCACGAGAAGAGGCCAAAAAACCCAGAGGAGAGACAGAAAGTCCAGGAGGAGACCCCAAAAACGTGAGGAGAGCCCCCAAAAACCACGAGAAGAGGCCAAAAAACCCAGAGGAGAGACAGAAAGTCCAGGAGGAGACCCCAAAAACGTGAGGAGAGCCCCCAAAAACCACGAGAAGAGGCCAAAAAACCCAGAGGAGAGACAGAAAGTCCAGGAGGAGACCCCAAAAACGTGAGGAGAGCCCCCAAAAACCATGAGAAGAGGCCAAAAAACCCCGAGGAGAGCCAGAAAGTCCATGAGAAGACCCAAAAACGTGAGGAGAGCCCCAAAAAC
>NW_010265518.1:1012-1466 GCF_000690775.1 Eurypyga helias
CAGCCAGAAAGTCCAGGAGAAGACCCAAAACCGTGAGGAGAACCCCAAAAAATACGAGAAGAGGCCAAAAAACCCAGAGGAGAGACAGAAAGTCCAGGAGGAGACCCCAAAAACGTGAGGAGAGCCCCCAAAAACCAGGAGAAGAGCCCAAAACTCCTCGAGGAGATCCCACGAACAGCACGGGGAACCCCCAAAAAAGGCGTGAGGAGACCCCAAAAAGTGCCAGGAGATGGCAAAATCCACGAGGGGACCCAAAAAACCACAGAGACACCAGAAAATGATGAAGAGACCTCAAAGCTGACGGAAACCCCCCAAAACCAACAGAAACCTTCCCAAAACCAACAGAAACCCCTCAAAACTGACAGAAACCTCCCCAAAACCAACAGAAACCCCTCAGAACCAACAGAAACTCCCCAAAACTGACAGAACCTCCCCCAAAACTGACAGAATCCCC
>NW_010265518.1:1712-2010 GCF_000690775.1 Eurypyga helias
TGAAGAGACCACAAAGCTGACGGAAACCCCCCAAAACCAACAGAAACCTCCCCAAAACCAACAGAAACCCCTCAAAACCAACAGAAACCTCCCCAAAACCGACAGAAACCCCTCAAAACTGACAGAAACACCCCAAAACCCACAGAAACCCTCCAAAACCAACAGAAAACCCCCAAAACGGACAGAAACCCCCCAAAACAGACAGAAACCCCCCAAAACGGAAAGAAACCCCCCAAAACGGACAGAAACCCCTCAAAACCGACAGAACCTCCCCAAAACTGACAGAAACACCCCAAAA
>NW_010265519.1:0-18738 GCF_000690775.1 Eurypyga helias
CTCCACGAAGGCTCCGCTCGAGGGGCGAAGCCTCAATACGCGGTCAACTTGAGAAAGGCATTCTGCTCCCGCTTGACTCCACTAGGCAAAGTGACCCCCCAAAACGCATCCTGCGATATCCGCGGTATGGGAAGATCTTTGCAAACCATGTTTTTCTCTGGAAGGATGGAAATACCAACTTGCAGAGTCTTAAAAAACCAACCAACCCACGCAACAAAAAGCCACCCTTTGCCTTCCTTCCTTGGGAAACACAGCTCTGTATGAGCCGTTTAACTCATCTGTTGGAGGCAACTGCTCCGAGTTTCCAACTCGACACTCCAAGCAATACCTGTGCCATAACAAACAAAACGTTCAAGTTTCATCTTACGACTCCAAAGCTTCTCCTTCAGCCTGGCTTCTGACCAGGCTCCAAAGACCAAGCTACATCACTTACACGAGGGAAGGGTATGCGCCTCCCCTTATACAGAAGGTGCGTCTGCCCCGCAGCAATCCAACCCCACGCAGGTTTAGGTTTAAGAGATGCCAGCAGTCCCATTGCTAAAGCACAGATGGGAAGCAGACCTAAGGGGGAGGAAAAAAAAAATGGAACTGCAATGGGCCAGTTATGGATTTTTCCTCTTAAAAAGAAAAACCTGCGAAGTCCCTCGGCACACGGAGCCTGACACGCGAGAAGGTAATGTGCTTGAGGTCTGCAGGAACTGTTAACTCCAACTCATGGAGCGCACAGCTTCCTCTTTCTAGCCCACTTCAACCCCACCTCTGCTTCCCCCTCACACGCTCGACGACCTTTTGACAAGTGCACGACCACCGTTTGTCCAGACAGAAGAGGGCAGGCCTGCAGGAGGCACCTCCCAACTCAACGGGAGCCCCTGGGTACAGGCGGGCACTGACGGAGTCGGGCCGCTCGCCGCGTCACGGGCCGCTATCCTGTCACGCTCCAGCTCGTACGGCGAGAGCCAACACAGCTAAATCCGCAATCCAAAATGACACCGGCCGCACTAGCCTGGAAGGAGCGGCTGCCCCCACACTTGGGCAGGGGGCAGATGGATCTTCGGAGTTCATCTGAGTGAAGAAGCTGGCTAACGCTGTGAGCCGGGGGACACCGTGAGCAATCCAGCCCCCACACCCTCGCGTGCACCTACTGAACCTACTCCAAGCGCTGGCCGGGAGCCCGCGGTGCCCAGGGCATGCCGGCCGCCAGGAAGATCTGCGGGGCCAGCACGCTTCACTCCTGGGAGTTTCACCTGGTCCTCCTGCAATCACTTACTTTGTGCAAAATTGAAACAGTGTGTGGTACTTGCATGTTGCATTCTTTACAAAACCCCTTCTCCCCCCACCCGTTAAAACATTTATATAAATCTTATTTAAACAGAAAGTTAGAAATCTTATTTACAATTTCTTTTTCTCCCAAAAGAGCATCTAAAATCAACTCCCAAACCCTCCAAGAGGATATAAATTTAACCTTGATTTTTTTTTTCTTTTTAAAAAAAAGGAAACTGCTAAGCTATCCCTCCCCACTTCTACAAATAAATATGGCATTGAACAGAAGCCGATTTGGAAGGGTCCTCTGTAGCTCAATCTGTAGATCCCAAGAATAAATTAGGGTTTTGGAATTTCCTGGTCTTCAAATTGATTCATTCCATTGCTTGAGGTATAGAATTTGTCTTGGTTAGTCAGAATCCCCACGAAGCTCCACGCCCCATCAGCTGAAACCTGGATTCTTCTTAGGTATTCCTCTCGCTAGCCTGCACGCTCCAACCGCGCCCGCGGTGCTGTTTTGGTTACGGTCTCGGGCCGAAGGCCGGTCTTACTGCATCCCATCTTCCTCTGTGCAGCCTCCTCCGACCGTGAAACGGAACTCCTGGAGGTTGGAAACCCCATGGAAGTGGACGAAAGCGCCAGCCACCACAAAGACGTGGAAGAGCTGATGGGAGTGGAACTGCAGGAAGGAGAAACACCTCTGTTCAGGCAGGGGGCTCCGGGTTCCGGTGACACCCCGTCCCCGCAAACGCCACACATTCGGCTGAAGTACACAGTAACACGCCGCAGTACCTCAAACCACCAGCTGCAAAGTTCTCCAAGTCGTGTCTTAAAAGCCCGTCCCCCTCCTAACCGTTAGCAAAACGGTCAAATTCTGCACACGCACACACACCCCCTCCCACCCTTCCCTCCAGTCAGCTGAACCGGCTGGCTGGCCAGCCAACGCAGCAGGGAACGCCGGAGCGCATCCCCGGGAACAGCACGCTGGCGGCTTACGAACGAAAAGGGCTCTCGTTCAGCGAGCAGGTACAAACTCTGCTCTGGCCACAGGCCCCAGTTTTACTCCGTGGGTGTTCAGAACGTCGTTGGTTTGTTTCTCTGTCACAGAGAAACAGAACGGGGGGCGGGGTAAAAAAAAAAAAGCAGCTGCTACAGTAAAGCCTAGAAACAACCAGATGCTGAGACTGAAGGCCCAGGATGCTATCGATCAGAGCACAGCAGAACGAAGCCAGGAGGGAGCGGCGTGACAAAGCACGCCCTTGCTGGGGGGAAGCCACGCCAGCATGGGTAATGCTTTTGAAAAAATTCTACAGCTGCGTATTTGCAGCCCCAGGGGAAGCTCAGAAAAGCGCTGGCGGTACACCAGTGCTTTTGGAGTCTAGGTCGTTATCCTAACGACGCTTTGTTTGGCTGCTGGAACAGGCCTAGCAAACCAGTGCAAAAGCCATTCAAACAACCCAGGCCTCACTCTCGCTTCTAACACTCTTTAGGGGCCTTAAACCACCCCAGTGGAAGAGGCTTTCCAAAGATCCACCTCCCTCCCATCTCTACTCTTGCTCCACCCAACTTCTTTCTTCACTTCCTCCCCTAATACAGTCTTCACCCACTCTCCCTTCTCCCGGGCCCAAGATCCCTCCAAAGCCCGCCTACCCTCTCGACCCAGCACTTCCAGCGGCTGCACAAGACGAGGAGCCAGCCGTGGTGACGGTCCCGGAGAACACACTGAGCGTCAGAGAGAGAACCGTGCCCTACTCTGCAAGGGGAGGTGTGCCTTTGTGGGATACTCAACACGCTCCAAAAGGTTTGCAAAGCTGCTTGCCCATCCATAAAGCTGCCTAGTACGTGTGCCGGGGTGAACTTGCATGCTAGCAGGTACCTCAGAGCAGCCAGCTTGTGGTAACTCAGCGAGGCACCGGGTACGCTGGGCTCAGAGAGCGCACAGGCGCCTGGCCCTGTCAGCCCTACTCCTGCTCCTGGCGCACAGGTTTGGTACTCGCAGTAAGAAAACATCGACACAACATCCTCCAGCCTGAAGGGGAACCAGCTTTTGTGTTGGTCTCCTCATCCAGCACGTTCTGTAGACTCACCCAGATGTCACACTTGCCAGGGAAGAATCTCTCCGGGATGCGGGCGGCATATAGTGCAGCACCAGTGATGTACAGGCATGCCATGAGTGCCAGCCAGCCTATCTGCCCCATGGTGGCTGCTTTCAGGAGCCCCTCAGAGATGACAAAGTGCAGGGTGGGAATAACCCCACTAAGACCCAGACCTAGAAATACTCCTGGGAGGTAAAGAAAATGTGGGACAGTCAGATTTGAACGCAGCGGTGGTAAAGGGAGACAATGAAAACACAAACGGAGGGGAAACTCGGTATTTGCCAAAGCAGCAGAAAGGTGACAACTCTTGAAGCTGGAGGTCCCCAGAAGAACTTTATTGGAGAGGAAGTTAAAGAACGCACAGCCTTCCTCGATGTACCAGAAGGTACCGGGTTACAGGTTCCTGCAGACACCGCAATATCTCATTTAACGCTTGCGCCTGCCAGCTTCGGCATAGGCGAAGCCAGTTCCACGTCTCGGGCTGCAGAGGGCACTGAGACTACACGAACCGTGTCTCACTTCCCCCTCACCTCTGCGGAGCGAGACAACAAAGGGGTTATTTATCATGCTCTACAGGAAGCCCTAGGAAACAGAAAAGCAGCACCTGAGGCTCTTCTGATCCGCCACATATGAGAACGTGGTTTATTCATTCAGATTTTAGCAGCGAGCGGGGAAATCTGGCTAAACAGGCGTGCGTGGGGAGAACGATCCTGTCCCGTTCGCAGAGTTTAAATCTGGAAGGCTGAACTCTCGGCAGGTAACACCCACAGCTTGTCCAGGATTTACTGAGGACAGGGCATGCAGGTTAAGGAACAAGAAATATTACTATTCAACCCAGCTGTGTTCAGATTCCATAGCTGCCCCCTGAAGCTCTCTCTTTCTTCCCACCTCAGGACGTGAAGCCAAAGCTGATTTTGCTCTTTTGATCACGTGAAGCAAAAAAAAACAGGCTCTTTGTCCTAAACACGTATTTTATCTAGGCAAACGAGCTAACACCTGAAGCCTGTTACGATAAAACCAAGACAAACAGCAGAGGAACATACACATGCACACACCAAGCAGTCAGTCATTTTTTGGGAGAGCAAAGTTGCTGCATACGCCAGAAACACTCTGCGCTACCTCTTCCCACTGCGTGTGTTACTGTCCATTTCAGGAATGCACTTCCAGGACTCGCACCGGCCCTTAGCTGTGCATCCAGTTGGCTATAATCAACGCTGAAAGAAAACCCATCAGGCTCCCAATCCCAACATTAGCTCTCCATAAAATTAAGCCCTCTGAAGTCTTCCCAAGAGGCAAGCAGGAAGGAGGAAAGGCAGTCAAGAAGCAAAACAATCAACTTCAGGTCTTACCTGCCCTTACACCCCGGTATTCAGGGGTGGCAAACATGTCCCATTGTGAGACAATTATGGCTGCGATGCCCAGGACACAAATCACAATCAAGTAGATGAAGCAAGGCTGAGGATTGCAATAGAAGGAGTAGTACAGCCACGGTACAAAGCTGCCCATTATGAGAAGTGCGATGCCAGAATAATCCAGCCTAGAAGGAAACAAAATTCGGATTGGTAAGAAACGTGAAGCTTTGGGAGCCCTCACACCGATACTCTTATCTTCACAGACCGGCCACTTGTCACCGTCAGAGGAAGATTCTCACTATAGCAACTTACTTCCCGATGGCAACTCTTCCACCAGCACCCGCCCCCAGCAACCAATTCCCTGGGCAGACCCTTAGCAAGCCCATTTTTGGCTCGTCATCAGCAATACGTACAGCGGCCTTTAGACCAAAGCTTTTGGAAGGAAGCTCAGATTTAAGCCTCAGCTGAGGAGAAACGCAGCACAGGAGTCCTCTGAACACAGAAGAGGGCACACAGTATGTTTGTTGTGAGAGCACAGCCAACACAAACACTTTAGAGTTCGGCATCAGCTCAAGTGACCACCGGGGTGTAGCGTCACCATTTTTCAGCTGTTTTTCTATAAACCAGCAAAGAACAGGTATCCCTGCAGCCCTTGCTTTCCACCACACCCCAACAAAACGCTCCTACGAAAGATGGAGTTATTTTTTCAGGAGGGGATTTTAATTGCTGGGTTACTTTAAAGGTGGTCTGGCAGATTACACAACCCTAGGTTGAGTCACGTTAGGAAACAGGAGATATTTAGCAGCCAGCCAAAAAAGAACACAGGGTAAAACCAGAAGACCAAGACATCTTGACACACACTGTGGAGCTGTCTTACGCTGAGTTTAAGCTTCAAAGTTACTCAGAAGAGTTGAAATTATGAGAAGTGACAGCTGCATTAAAGCTGCAGAGTTCTGCAACTAAGCTCTGGGTATATTCCTTTAGGACTAAAACGACAGCACAAAAGCTCATGTTGAAGCAAACAGTAATTAGAAGAAGCTGCACTAAATCTGAACACAACTCTGCATGACTGCATGTACTTTGGAACAATGAACAACTCCTACACTGGGGCTCCAGGCATAAATCCCAACCCTGTTTTCCCACCTGTTTTCTATTTGGCCTACCCTGTCCTCTAGGCACTTACTTGGAGAAGAGCCGGGAAACACCTTCTGAGTGGCAATAAACCGTGTGGAAGAGCCATGAGAAGGAGAGGCAAAGTATGGCTCCCAAGAAGAACAATCCAACAACCACTTTCTCCTGCACAGGTGCTACAAAGGACATGTTTGGCCGGAACATGTAGAAGATTCCCAGACAAAGGAAGAACACGCATCCTAAAAAACAGTAAGGCAGAAAGGTGTCAAGTTTGTGCACACTGAAAGCTTCTCTCTCTAAAAGTACGACTTGAGTGTCCAGGAGGAGCACACGACAACCAGCAGCACACAGTACTGCCCTACTCCAGTTATGCATTCCAACCTCATTCCTGTCTCGGACCGAGGCCATACAGACTTGCATGGACTCTGTGTTTTCACTTGTTTTGCAAGATGCCTGACTAGTGGGACATTCTAGAACAAAACCAAAAAAAAAATCTGTTGCAAAATGTAAAGAGAAGGGCATAGCTCACAGAAACCCTTTCCCTTCGAGGCTCCTTGCAAGCTGAAAACCACTCACACAAGCTGCAGCAAGACACGCCGTCTCAATTAACACCCACATGCTTGGGAAACAAACAGTATCTACCAGCAATTTGTTAATGATCAGGACATTTTTAATTCATTCGTTTCCATTGAATGCCATAATTAAGGAAGTTCCATCCAACCCTGTTTGGCTAAAATCAGGAGAGGGATACCAACCTGGTAATTTAAGGGGTTACTAGTGGAATGATGATGCCAACCATCCCCCACACCCCTTTTCTACCTCGCTCGAAGAAAGAGCGCAACAAAGCCAATTAGCGTAAGAGCAAGGTGAACATACCTAGAAGATGTGTCCAGATGTTACCAGTCTCTGTATGTATTCTGAAAATGCTCTTGAAACAAGCCCGGAAGGAAGGCATGGGTGGCCGGTGTCCATGCAGCAGGTAGTCGTTGTCCTTTAGCCAGTCGGGCAGAACGTCGTGGGGAATGACTCTCCATCGGCCCTCCCATACCTAGAAGTCAGAAGATTTTAGTTAAAATGCAGGGAATGGAGTTCCACTGATGTATGGCAGGAGTCAGAAAACCTGCAGTAGTAAAAGTGGACAGGAAAGCTATCAGGATTTTTTACTGCTAACGAACAGAAAGCATTTAATTGATTTCCACGTTCTGTTATGTTCAAGATCACCCTTTCCATTTACTTGAAGAAGCCTACACCTAGTTCTCTCCACAAAGTAAGTAAAAGCCTGTTCTTCCAACCACAAGCCAACCTGACTCTGGATCTGCTCCCATCCGGGGCAGCCTAGCAAACCAGCTATCCATTAGCACTAGTATGGGGCAGAAAGCATGACGTGGCAAGAGTCCGGCGAGACGTGGCCAATCCCTCATCCAAGTTACCAAAACATGCTCCCACACTCCCAGAATAAATGGTGACAGATCAGTTAAGGCAACAGATCCATGACTCTCAACTCCCTCAGATTTCTTCTTTAATGGGAGAGAGAGCACGCGTGTGCACACATCTATTCTCGCAGCTGGTTCCAAACGAAACGAGCGCGCACAGGCGTTCTTAGCGCTGCTTCAGTCACGTAAGGGACGTGTGGTCTTCAGTGTGGCTTCAGAAGCAGCACTGCCAAGCAGAGGGGCACGAGGGGCCTGCATTATGTACCGGGGTTGTTTCGGCAGTGTTCCTTGGATCTGTCGTCTGGTTAGTACTACACGAGCGAGCCTGAAGAATCCTGAAACACTAAGTTTAAAAAACTACATTCTTATTTCCGTTTCAAGAACAAGAGCCCAGAGTTTTTCAATCAATTCTCCACAGTCCTTCATGGAAGCAAAACAAACTAATCAGAATAACCAACCCAGTTAGAGACTGGGTGCTTAAATACATTAAATAAGAAAACAACTGTTCTACTTCATGAACCAAAAATTTGAATTGAGGTAGGAACAGCAGGAGGGAATTCGTTTTACACAATCCACCCTACTGAACAGCTGAAAAGGTGAAAAAATGCACAGTAACAACAAAAAAGATCAAACCCAAAACAAAACCAACAATAAAAAACCCCCCTCAATATAAGACCAAGTAATTAGGGTCCCTCTGTGAAACCAGCAGCAGCAGGAAGAAGTGTATAAAGGGGCAGCACTCCTTTCACCCAGAAAGGAGGGCCAGAGACTGATACAGCTCCATGGCTTTAAAAAATAGCAAAAATTGAGCCAAGGTCAGCAATTCACGACGGATTTACTTAGATACAGTTGAGATACAGCCAAGTTTTCTTTTGAAGTGAGGGACAAAGCTTATTCTACAATGGATGCAAATGGCGCTGGCAAAGCAAAGTATCTGCTGGTCTGAAGAAACCTGGAAAAAGATGGCCTTGCAAATGAAAAGTGCCTTGAACCAGAAGGCTTTTACTCTGCTTTGCACCCCCAGGTATTTCTCAAGAGGCTCCTCAGTTGCCTGCTCAGCTTTAGAGCCTCGTTTGTAATCCCTGTGTCCCACGCTTTACACTTTATTCATTTCTGACAGACAGATCCTGAGATGCTGTAGTGTTACTAGTTACACCAGGAGGTGCCCAGTCAGGGATGGTGTGTACCTGCTCCCCCTTAGCATTAGTGGCGCAGCTGCTGCAGGCGTAGCCTGTTGCACACTGGAGCTTCCTAAAAAAAAGGAGACTAGTTCAGCAGTTTCCACGTGCCCTTACCTTACACACAAATTCTTCCATTCTCTCCATAGCATGGTGGGCTTGTAGAAGAGGTGACATACCCATAAACCCTTCGTCCTCTTGAGGTGACTCATCATGGTCTTTATATTCCTCACAACACTGCAGGGAAAAAAAAAAATAGGGAAAATGCTTTGTAGGAAGATGAACAGACACAGGCAACATTGTTTTCCATGCAAAACTACGATTTGAGGTGCTGGCAAACACAAGTCTTCTTTTCTTGTATGGCACTGAGGAAGAAATTTAAAAAGGAAACAGCAAAAAACTTACTACATTCTTAGGTACCTGAGAACAACTCGCATGTCTAATCCATCTTGCATGTGTTTTCACCAGGTTTAGAAGAAAGCGGCGTTCTTCTCCAGGTTATGCTTCATTAAAGCCCAGATATGGGGTCTGAGGCTTGCAGCCTACCCACCTCCTGTTTTATGTTTCAACGTCACTATGCCTGCCTTAATGCCTCTATAACATACCTGGCATTTTAGGATAATAAAAGGTAAGCCATGGAGAGGAATCTATTTACCTGGCTATAAATGCTTCACCTCAATTTTCAGTTCCGATCCGAAGATCTGTTCTCTTGAACTGAGACTTCTGCTCAGCCCATAATCCAGTCAGGGACAGCTGCTCATTTGACTTTCAAGGTATTTCAGAAACTAGTATGAAACTTGTGCCAGTCAGACATAGGCAAGTTCTCAAAGAAAAGCAGTAACAGACACCAGAGTTTTAAGCAAAATTCAAACGGAGAGAAACATCCACATCCCCAAGGTGTACCAAGAGAATTATGAAAACAAACCCAAAAAAACCACTGAGCCTGGATGTCCAGCTGGTATACTTCGCTAATAACTTCATAGGAAGGAGGTTTGGCAGTTTTCTACCCTACGCTGACTTATCACTTCATCTAGGTGTTATGGTACACTCTAGCTTTTCATTTAGGAAAAAAGGAGGGGAGGGGAGGCCACAAGATTTCAACATTCCCATTTGCTGACTACAATGCTCACGGCCCATCTGAGACTCCATTCAACGCATCAGCTTCCAAGGTGAACAAGTTTGATGAAGCTAGAAAAGAGAGAATGAGCCTTTTGTACCCTTCAGGCTTGGCACAGAACTGCCACGCAGCCCCGTGACCCAGCCAAGAAAGCCCCATGATCTGTAAGGAGACTGGCCTCCATTCGACAAGCCACGACCCTTTTTGTCCCTCCTATTCCTATATCAAGGTTAACGACTCTGAAATCCAGATTACTTATCGATAATGCCACCCAAAGTGACTGAGAATGCAGTATGTAATAATCCAGATAACGTACGTGAGGTTACGGGTAACGTTCAGCTTCATGTCCTGAACTCCGAGTCCCAGGTCAGACCTGGCTGTGCATCTGTCCCACGTTACACCTCTCTCCTTAGAGTAAGGCCTTACTGTTTCCATCAACAAGTTAACCAAAACAAGCTGCTTAAAACTTTAATTTCTTAATAAAAAGAAGACTTCTTCCAACCTACAGTGAGCTATCTGGATGCTTGCTTTTTTTGAGAGGGAGAGAAATGAGATGCTAATACTCGCTTTTGCACCCAAGGCGTGCAGTAGCCACTGAAGAGTCATCATTTGAAGAGGCACCCCCAAAATAGAGTTCTTCACCCAACTGCGCTTATCCAGAGTACAGATCTCTGCTATGTCATACACAGTACACATCCTTTGCGTTTGATGTACGACCTCACACTTGTCCGCACGAGGACAACCTGACTAATGAATCTTTGTCCATAATCCATGTCCCCTGTACATGCACTCTCCCTCATTTATCATTCCAGTCACCACCCCCTCTTAGCAAGTCTGGGCGATGATTTCATATTTTATAGCAGATGATTGGTGTCAGTATTGATCAGCTCTAGGCAGATCCTACAGCAGTACTAAATACAGTATTAAATACAACCTCACCGCCTCGACGATCACATTAACCCTACTGAGAAAGGCATCGGGCAACACTGCGATGCACATAGGTTTAATAACCTTCTAAAACAGGCGTGTCTTGCTGGACCGGAAAGCGTATTAACAAAACCAAAATCTGGTTTCCTTCTGACTCAACGTTCACTGACATTATTTCCCACGCTGTCAATTTTACTGACTTTTTCTACTAATGGATCTTTCTGGTTAGGATTTTCAGTGTCCATTATTATAAATAATTAACCCAAGGTCATAGAAGCATAGAACGGTTTGGGTTGGAAGAGACCTTTACAGACAGTCTGTAGTCCAAGCCCCCTGCCATGGGGATAAGATGCTCATGGTAGTCTTCACGAGCTTACGGAACCTTCAGTTTCCAAGCACACGCCTCACAGGAAAACAAGGCTGGCGTTCAAGTTCCAATGCACTTGCTCCAAGCAGCACAGCTACGTGCCTTTTAGCTACCCTAGAATTCCCTTCCCCAGCACCGCACAGTGACCAGCTGGAATGGGGTGAACAAGTTAGTAATCCTCAATTTACAAAACCGGGTGGACTGAAGGGAAAAAAGGTTCCTTATGGAATCAAAGCCTGTATTCATTGCAGTCTGCTCAGTGACTCAAAGCCAAAAAACGTTCATTTCCCCCTCTCCACATACTCCCATTTCTAGGATGATGGGAAGGTTTAAATTTGAGCAGACTGTAAAGCTCGAAGAGCACAGCTATTTATGAACTAGTCCAAAATCCTTGCAATTTGGCAACATGCCTACAAACAAATCATTACTGAGCTTCTTTCGGTGATAAAAAGAACTCATATCATATATACAGTCCAGATTGCTGCCAGAAAATGGAATTGATTTTACTATCTCCTTCCTGCCATTAAACTGCAAAATTAGCATTCAAAGAGAAAAAACTAAAGCTCAGCTTCTCAGCCCTTTTCTCGCTAAGGAGGCAAAATGAGGCCCATTCTCAAACATCCACCCTCTCGCAACTCCTTCCCTCAGCGTCCTGTTAGAAAGAACAGTAAACTCTGCTCCTTGGAAGCTGGAAATCTATAGCTGGAGCGCAGTACCAGTGCCAGTTTTCATCTGGTAAACTGAAGGAATCTATTGACCTTCAATTCTTCAGACAGGGTTGGAAAAAAATACTTTCCTGTTCAAAAGGCGTTTTGTTGTACAATTTCCATCCTGACAAGTTCCTTCAGACCTCAGGATTCCCATTCCCATTCTCTTCTTTGGCTGCCTGTATCAGAAATTCAGGGATAATTCTAAAACATAACAATATAAGCAAGCATCCGCTTTAGGACAGGTTTTCAAGTATTTCTAAGTTCTGCTCACAGAATCACATTTTAAAATGGGGAGGACATTGGGTAAATAATCTCACTTGCCTAAGACCACAGAAGAAATGAGAGCCCAGACCAAAACTCAGTTAAAAGTGGGACTATTAAGGTGTGGTATAACCTGAACAAAGTGCTTCTAGAATAATTTTTGCCTTTGTAGTTCCTACATCATTGGCCAAAAGGATTTCACTCTGCTAATGTTTCAGGTGTTCTTTTATGTCATCTAATTTATGCAATTTCTTTTAAAAGCAGTCTCAAATTTTGACTAAATAATTCAGTGGTCTTCGGAGCATGTTAGAGTATCTTGAATTAAAAAGCCTCATTCACTTTTAACAAGCAAACTTGTTGCAATCATCAGCTAGCATTTGCAGCCCTGCATAGAACCAGTCTTTCATGCAAGTCAGCAATCATGGCCTCAGTGTACTTCCACTCTAGAGGGTCTGGACACTTCATTCTTTGGAAATGCCAAACAACCCTTCCCATTTCAACACTACGCCCTTTGCAAATTCATACAGCGTTCAAGCTACCAACAAACACAGATACCTAATGAGACAGAAATTATGCATCAGAATTATAAATACATCCCGAGCTGAATAACGATGCCAGAGAATAAACTAAACCTGAAGGAGAAGTGACAATGGCTGGAAGAAAATACTTTTACTAGTTTATCCATATTTACTTTATTTTGGGAAGTTTTCCAGATTCTTCTACAATAACAGCGATAGACAAGAAGGTGAAAGAGAGAGGTAGAAATCAGACTTGATTATACCACCTTCTACAGAGTTCCAGGCAACACGTTTCCAGGGACAGATCATCTTCTAAACAGGAATTTCAGAGTGTGCTTTGGTAGGGATAGAAAAGGTTTAATGCCAAAACCAAGCACCAAAGCAAACAAGAGCAAGAAACCTAACAGCCCAATTGAACAGTGCCCATCCTTAAATAAAATTATTTTAACATTAAAATCTGCCTTTTTTGATAGAAATGGCACAGAAGTTTAAAAACCATAGTTTATATTTAGTACAAGAATTGGTTGCCTGAATACAGTCCAAAAAGGTCAGATCACATAGATAAAGACACTGTTGACAGACAAAACTGCAGTAAAGCCCACCCTAGTAAATGCAATATACTCCTCTCTTGCTGATGAAGACAGCTTATCCTTCTCACATAGATTAGCAGTTTCTATACTTATCACTCTCAAACTTGTTAACAGACACGCTGTTTATTAATGCCCTTACTATGGACAGGCCTGTCAGAAGCCAAGTCACAACGGTAGAAGGAGATTCTCTGAAGTGGGAAGAGGGTTTCTGGAAAGCTGTGTTCTCTGGTCTTTAAGTGGTAAAAGTGTCATTTCTTGAGGTCAGTTTCAAGATTCCTAGAAAGTTTGAGAGCTGGCACGTGACTACTCCCGGCACAGGCGACAAGCAAGCTCTCGTTCATCAATTCAGACTGCAGTTTTGCTAGCAAATGCCATCAGTCTGTTCATTAGAATGTGCAAACTGAAACTAAGTCACACTCGAAGGAAGTCACCGAGCAGCTTACTCTGTCACAAGTGGTCCTATTCCCCACCTTCCGTTTCACGGCTTCCGGCACCCCTCTGATCCTTGGGCTGATGTCATCCTCATCTGGCTGATGTTACTAACATTTTTGCTGGATGAGTTTCCTATCAGACAAAGTTGGTTCAGGCGACCAAGGGATTTAAGGAGCTCAAGGTAGTGGAACAGAAACAAAGGGAGCCTCAGGTCCCATTTTACTGAGATCCACTAGAGAATACTTCCCGTGGATCATGTTCAAAGGGCAAGTTTCTTTTCAACACATACCAGTTGGATGCCCAGTGATCCCCAATCCCCCTTTCTGTAGTGTTCATCAGTTAGAGAGGAGCCTAAGAACCTAGCCAGGCATGGATTAAGGAAAGGTAAAGTAACCATCACTTCAACAGGCTGCTGTATTCCCAAAACACCCTGCAGCTTTCAGGGCTGCACTTCCAGAAGTTTGACAGTTTTCACTGGTTGCACATACAGCATTTGATGCAGAACCAGAAGCGCACCCACTAACCAGAACACTCCTAACTGCGGTACAAGTCTCCCAGAGCCCAGGCAGGGTGGAACTCCTCTGCGTTAAGGTTCCTTTTTGCCCAGCCACCACTCAATAAAGGGCCTAAGAGAGGGTGCACCCACCTATGCAGTATTAAGCTCTGGAGTTAATGACATCCCACGTCTCAAAGCTCAACTGTTTGTGATGCCAAGTCACCGTCAAGATGTCAGCAGTGCCCTAAAGTTATCATTACAGTAATTTCCAAAGCGTGATGCAGCCTGAATCTGGTCTAATGTTGCTGTTGCTTCCTTCAGGTGCTGAGAGATGCTCCCCCACTCTCTCCTTGACCTGTGTCCTGACAGAACTCCACCTTGGTATGAACACCTCATGGTAACACTGGCAAGACAGTTCAGAAAAAGCAAACATCTTTGTTTTTCTTATGTACTTACGTACAGTTCCCCTCTTAAAATGCAAGTTAATAACATACGTTGCTGCATTTACAGTACCACTGTTATGCCCCATATTAAACTGAAGTCACAAAGTCTAGACATGACTTGGAGGTTTTGCTCTTGTTTATCTTGATCTCATCAGATGAATGATTAATGGTGTTTAACATGACATTCAAGTCATTTAATGTTTCTTGGGGCAGCCTGCCAGATTTGGTAACTCGAGAGCATTCGGCATAATGGCCAAGATACGTTCAAGGCCATAATATAAAAATGCTGTTTTTCTAATGGCAGCCCAGTAACATCCTTTTCAGCTAGCCAGATTGCTTTTTTCAGCAACTCCTCTGTGCCCATTCTGTCAACTGACGTTTTATCAACTGCTCTTTCGTAAGGGGAAAGCAGCGATAGGTGGTGCTGCGCCACGTCATTTCTCCTAAAAGCCTGTTGCCCATTTTTTCAGAATTTCATCAGCTTATGCTCTTTGGATTGTAAGCAATGAGCCGGAAAAGCACAGCACCGTAAAACTTTCCCTGACTTCCCCTAACTTCTGCACATACCAAGTTATTTTAGAGTAACAGCTTCGTCATTTAGAGTTTACATTCTCTCTTAATCTGACAGGCTTATAAACACAGACACACCACAGTTTCCTACGTTCGCCCTCTAAGCAGGGTGTGCAAAGCTGGTTTTGCTGTCACAAGACCAAAAAACAGTCTTTCATTAGCGCTGTGCCAAAGAACCTTTCAGCCCACTGGTCAAAATGTTAAGTACTTGAAGGTTCCTGGAGTTCAGTATTTTTCCTTTGTAGGTCACCTTCTTATAAAAGCTACACTCCATTTAATACAGCACTTGGAAACAGTTTTATACAACTGGTCATGGGTGATTGCTTGCTGGCACTCCTTAAAAACAAGCACTAACATTTAACACTCGTTTAGCAAATAGTCCTAGGCCAAAGTCACATTTTGGCTTCAGCAACACCGTTAATACACCCTTCTAGCTCCCTCCTTAAAGATCTTCAGACGAAAAGGGTTTGTTGAATCTCTTAAGTGGCAGCAACTATCGATTTTCTGTCCATGCTCAGTACTTGGGACCAAAGACGTGCTCATCAGTACACTTTGGGGAAAAGCCTGTAGAAATTGCTTCTACTACACAAGATGCTCATGAGCCGTTTTCTGCTCCTCTGTCATTGTTAATCCTGACAGCAGAAAAGGAAAACAAGCATGCTGGGCTTATGGAAAAAAGTGCTCTGTTACCAAAAAACACAGAGACTGGAAGCAAACTGCTGAACTTCACGTTAAGAGCAGAGTCAATCCATCTAAAACAGTTGCAAGGAGGAGGACGCAAGCTAACGCACCAGTACAACACTAACTTCTCTTATATCACTGTGAAAGGCTGCCACATCCCCCACTGCTGCCCCAGTCAAGCAGATACGATCTCCAGGGGAACAAAGGCAAAACCTGTGGAATCTAACCCCTGCCCAGGGAAGCCGTTGTGCCAGTGAATTATAAACAAACCCACTCCCTCCCTCTCCTAGTTTCAACACACAGCACAGCAAGCAACGGTTACAAAACCAGCTGCAGGCAGCAAAGGCGGCAGCATAGCAACACCTCCCCTCTCTAAGGCTCTCCAGACTAACAGGAGACAGTTGAACCCAACTGCAACTCAACAAGCCATAACCATTACGACTTTCTCGATAATTCACATGAGTTTTCTGGGAGACAAGGCAGAGACATGGCCATTTCCCATGTTACTGGCCTTCTGGGCAGAGTACTGTCTACTCATGGTTGACTAGGTCACCAGTTTGTCTGCTCTGCAGACGTCCAAGCTCTAAAAGCCTCTTAACAGACCAGGCACATCAACTGTCAGTGGAGGATGCATCAGCATCCAACCAGCTCAAGCCTGAACACCATCTCCATAGACGTATCACGTCTTCACAGGGTTTAAGTGGAATACTTGGGAGATACTCTGCTCTGTGCATCCAGAAATACCTTTTTCTGTACAAAAAGAGAGACATATTTGTAGAAGCACTTACTTCAGTGACTAGCAGCGTGAGTAAAATACGCATTACTTCCAGTGCTTAGCACAGCAAGTGAAGGAGAAACTCGGATGTTAAGATCTTTTGATCTTAGGTAAAATGCCAATTCACATGCTTTCAAAGAAACAACATTCTTTCCCAAGAGCTGCAAAACTGAGGGGAAGGAATAAGTGATAAAGGCAGCTACAGAACAACAAATGTTGGACATAATCTGCTTTAAAACAAACATGTTTTCGGTGGGACCTCCAATTCTGTTATGTCAGGCCTCTCCCATGCACACTCGGAAGAGGCCCTCTACCAACAAAAGCAATAATGCAACGCGGGAAGAAGTCAGATACAAGAGCAGATGCCAAGTTTTTACTCCTAACTCCAAGTACCAATAATAAAATGCTAGACTGAAAATAAAACTAAATGGTTTCAAACTGAGTAATAAACTTGCAAGTAAATCTACAAAGGAAAAAATTTAAGCCAATCAGAATTTACAAGTGTCAGCTCCAGAAAGACTATTCTTAGACTCAAATGCCTACCTTTGACCTTCAAGATTTCACCTAGATCCTTTTCACTCAGGTAGCATGCACCACAAAGACAAGCCAGCAGGTCCTTAAGTTTACATACACCCTTCTGCCAATACCAACACTATTTTTGTAGATAATACACACTTTTGTAACAGAAACAGCTTTAAGTTCTATGATCCAAGTTAAAAGCCTCGAGTTGTTTGCTCGCCTTCTAATTATACTAAAACTTCTTCTTTGTACCTGTAAATCAGACATCCTTCTGTCTCCTTCCTTGAAATCAGTGTTATTTACGCTCTAGACAGACTCTTGTGGCTACATGCAAGTATCATGAAATTTGTCAGAGGTCAAGTTCC
This sequence comes from Eurypyga helias, assembly GCF_000690775.1. Taxonomy (NCBI): domain Eukaryota; kingdom Metazoa; phylum Chordata; class Aves; order Eurypygiformes; family Eurypygidae; genus Eurypyga; species Eurypyga helias. The sequence goes on from NW_010265519.1 coordinate 17,222, forward strand.
ACTTGAAGTCAACACCCATGCTCCCTGAGAAGCAATCCAGATGAGTATTTGCCCAAATTTCTTCTGCCCATTCAGGTGACTTGAGAGCTATGCATACCTCCTCCCAGACCCTTACCTTAGGCTATGAAACACTTCAGAGCAACAGGCCTCCACTTCATGGGTGCATTTCAGTGCCACACAGGAGAACTGCACACCACAGCCCAACTGCATGGAAAGGATCATCATTCAGGAACACAAAAGCATGGTGATTGGAATAAAGGCAAGGAAAATGGCTCTTTTGTTTACCTCTTGTCACTGACAGGTTAAAATACAAAAGGAAAGAACCAAGCAGGGTTTTTAGGGTGGCATAAAGAGCCCATTCACCATGTTATAAGAAGTCACATTCATTTTGATTGTGTCATCTTCAAGCCAGAGTAAGAGAGATTTTCTTAGGAACTCTGAATGCTGCAATAACAAAGGCAATTGAGACACAGAAACACTAGGACAGGAGAAAAGATTATGTCCCAAAGGCTAGGCAGTCCAGTATGCTACAGGAGGGAAGCATCTGCTGAAAAATGCCTTACCAGCACATACACAGCACATGTAAACTGGAGAAAGGAAAGGTTAATCTGCTGAAAGAAGGAAGAATTACGCAGCTTGCCTGATCCTTTGCTCACCACCATAAACGGTCACTATCTCTCAAAGTCACAGAAGGTACACCACTCCTCTGTCACAACATTAGTGGCTTGTTTAAGCAAGATAGATGTGTCATCCGTTATTTGGAACAGTTTTGGGATAGTCTGTGAATATATATGCACCCTAGGAGAGAACACAGTTACGGGATAAAATACAGACTAAAAGGTTCAGATAAAAGGATGTTGATTTTATGCGATCCATACCTTTTTATAAGCATCACTATAAAACTGGCAGGTCAACAGCACCAGCAGAAAGATGCAGCCGTTTTATTATTTTGGATGAGCACGCCCAACACAGCTAGTAAATCACAGCTAGCTACATGTGTTGAGGGAAAACCACGATTTACAGAAAATAGGAACTTCAATGTAACTTTTAGTTTACAACTATGCTACCACTCAGGTAAGGTTACTGGCGCCAGGGACAATGCCCTCAGAAAAATCTTGCAGGACTAAATTTGGTTTCTTAATACCACCCATGTTTTTTTCCATGAAGTTGCTTCATTTCTAGTATTTCCACTATTTTTGCCCATCAAAATTAGAAATGGATAGTATATAACGCAAGCTGTGGGGGAGATGGAAAGTAATGCTGAACAATACAATGGTATGCTTCCACCCACCTCCTTAGAAAGGACTATGAAAATAATTCAAAAGCAACTACTACCTCTTAAAAGCTCAGACCGCTTCCTCCTACGAGTGGAGCAGGAAGCGGATGTACAAGTAGGCAGAGGGAAAGGAAACTTGTATAAGAGAGTTTGGGGCAGATTTTACATAAAGAAAGAAGCAGCAGTGGTATAAATGGGCAACATAAAAAGTAAACAATGCCCTGATCACACAACGATCCCG
>NW_010265520.1:0-4364 GCF_000690775.1 Eurypyga helias
CGCCCGGCGCGGGCCAGTCCCGGGAGGAGCCCGCCGCTCCGGGCCCCGGCAGCCGCAGAGAGGTTTTAGGGAGAGCTCCGCGCCCAGGCCACGCCGTGCATACAGAGGCATGTAGGTAGGTGTGCCTGCGGGAGCCGGCCGTTCTAGTTGTTGTCCAAGAAAAGAAATGTGACAGCCTCTGCAAAATATGTTCCCGCTGCGGTTTGTATCTCCCTTCTGCGACTCTGAGTGCTGAAATTCCCTTTGGCACGTTAGCAGGGCTGTTCAGGTACTTTGCACTTTGTTTCGTAAGTGAATAAGTGCTTTTCTTTCTTTGTGTATTGAGTTGCTATTGAATTGCTTCCCATATTTTTATTTCATACAAACTGAACAATTGTGGCCCCTCTATTTTATTTATAAAGGTTCAGTGTATCTTTGCCTGCCTACATCAATCTGCAAGGGAGTTGCAGAAAAGCCTCATGTTCATCGAGCCGTGAGTCACAACCAATTTTTAAAGCTGTTATAACAAAAAAAAAAAAGTGTTTGCTATTTTTTCACAAGTAACTTTAAAAGTGTAGCTTAGAAAGAAAGAAAAAAAAAAAAGCAAAACATTTTCAGTAGACACTACATTAATCCTGGATGCTTGCAAATCCTAAACTATATTCATACTTTAGTATTACACATACCTGTGTCATATACACAGATGAGCTTTAAAATTGTCACATACCATTACCACTTTGCCTTTACTTTTATGTATCATTCCCCTGACTTCCTTACTGCAGGTGTGGGCAAGAAAACTTTTCCTTTAAAACTTTTCAACAGTGGGCATAAAATTCTGCAGCTGAGGTCTTGAAGAATGCAGATGGGTATAGTATATGTTGGAGCTCGCAGTGTGTATTGACTAACTTTGTTTCTTTTTATTTTCTATTTTTTTGCTTTTCTGATATTGTCTTGTTTAAGTGGCTCCTGAGTGTAAAATGTCTTCTGAGGGTGGGACGTGGGTGGGAAGCACGCTCCGTGTTCCAGGCCAAGACCTACAAGATTCATCTTTGCACGGCCTTGGAAAGTACACTGCATAGTTGGTTTTCAAACCAAATGGACCGATGTCTTAATTATCTGATAAGCAAATAGTGATCGCTTATAAAAACTGTTCAGCGCAGCCCTGTTCTGTGACTTTGTGATTCATGGCGCTCCGGTAGCGTGGATTTTGGTACCTCCTGCCCCTTCCTCACAGTAAAAAAAAAAAAAGGGAGGGGGCTAAAAAAAAAGAAAAGGTTTTGGCTGCGAGCCAGACTCTCTCCTTCTTTCCTCTTCTGGCTGTGCTGTCTCTTTAAATGGATGACAGGCCTTGGACGTCACTTGGCTCGCCAACACTGTGTTTAACATGGTGTACTGGATGAATAAATGCTAAAATAGTGTTTGTTGCCAATTATAAGTGTTCCAGAATATCCTGTTACCCTCTAAGCTTTTTCTCGAGTAATTCTGGGGAGCAGGAGCACCAAGTATTTTAATCTGCATATTGAGGTGAAATGAGCATACCGACATCTTTGTTCTCTTATCGGTATTCTAATGTCTCCTTATTTAAAACCACAAATGAATTTCAGGAGATGAAACCAGACAAAGGGTGAAGTTTACAGACGATCGTGTCTGCAAGAGCCACCTTCTGGATTGCTGTCCTCATGATATCCTGGCCGGAACAGTAAGTATATTCTCTGTAGTACGGAATTCTGTGCGGCAGTCATTGGTACAACTCTTCAGAGCTCGTCTGTGTATCATGGGTGACTTGTAGGAGAGATCAGACTTTCTGTGCCCAAGGAGTAAATTTTAATTTCAGTTTCTGTGACCTATGTATAGAACTGATGAAGCCAAGAGCTCTCAGAATTTGCTTGAAACGTTGGGTTTTTTTCTCACAATTCCACATGAAGTTGCAAGATTATTTCTCTTTTAGCAGTTTGAGGTGGTTAGGGCCCAAAACTTGTCCTGTGGAGGTCACAAGACCGTAGCTAGCCTGCTGTCCTGGGTGCTCTAGTTCACTGTTGCATCTTCAGGTTGGCAATTTTTCTCCTTAGGAGCTGCAATAATGCTTAATCCTTGGAGCTTTTCAGTCTCCTCTCTCCAACCGTGTGATCTCCTGATGGAATGGCAGCTTCTTCATTGTTACTGGATGACGTGCTAATGGCAGGTCACAGCTCAGGCCGACTTTGTCTTCAGAGTCTGAGCAGTGTGTCGCTCTGCCTGACTAGTTTTGGGTCGGCTCCTTCGCTGCTGCCCTCCGGGGACACAGCTGGCCAGTTTTCAAAGGTTTGGCTCACACACTCTGAGAGCAAAAGGTGACGTGGGCTTTTAACAGTGAGATCTTGTGAAGATACTCAGTTTTGGTGCCCTGATGAAAGATGCAGTCCAGCTTTCTAAAGAAACTGCTGCACGTCTTTGTTGCTGTGTTACGGAATTGCAGGAGGGAGATGGATGTGGACGTTTGAAATCCATCTTTACCCTCCTTGTTTGACAGTAAATACTGTGGTGATTCACATTGTCCATCCAGATTGTTTAAAGGTACTGTTGTTATTTATAGCCCTTCCTGCTGTTATTTAAAGAGCTGGGTTTGACACGGTGGGTTACCAGCAACGGGGAGGGCTGGCACTCCTTCCTCTGTGTTGCTGTGATAGGAAGACTGTGACAGTGCCGGTAGAAGGAGCTTTAGCAAAAGCTGCCTCGGCTCCAAGCGCTCAGACTTTAGCTTCTCAGTGGCTGCTATTGCAGAATAAAATTGGAAGTTGAATATCAATCTAGTTTTTATTAATTTGAAGCTCAGATGTGTGTTCCAGCAAGGGCTCCATCAACCTCCATGTCGCTGCTTTTCCATTTCGGAATTCTGGAGCTGCTTAAATCACTTCCTGTACACCTCCATCCACCATGCAGGTCACTGCGGTTAGTTATTAGCTGTTGTGATTCTACAGCAGGTTTTTGGGGCCCAAACTGTGTTTTGAAGATGCAGGCTGCCTTCTGCCTCTTCTGGCACGAAGGAAGAAGGTAGACAGTGAGTGGAAGGATTAAGTGATGCTCGTGGTTGTTTGGACTGGTGCCAAGGCATGGAGGAAGCCTTAAGCTGTAGCGATGTGCTGTGAGTTTCCTGGGGCAAAGAAGCACGTTGAGAAGTCTGTTTCTCTTGCTTCTGTTGTTACTTGTCTGTGGTGAGTTGTCTCTTCCCTCTTGCTGTGGAATTTGTGCCCAGAAATCTCATACAGGAGCAGGAAGGAACCTGCTTCTGTGCAGATGATGTTGTGGGTCACTCAGATGATGATGTGGTGGCCTTTAAGTGGCTGTGCAGCTCTCTATGCTGCTGTCATTGGGTTCTTGGGGGGCAAGAAAAAGTATTGGTGCCACAATGCTGTGTTGAAAGAACATGTGATGTCTGGAACGGGAGCAGCGTTTCAGCTGTCAGCACTACCAGTACGGAATGAAACTTAACTGGAATGTGCAGGCTTCCCTCGTGATCGCAGCCAGGTTCACTGGCATCCGACGGTGCTCCTTTAAGGGAAGAGCTGTGTGGGTGAACCAGCCTCAGCTAGATGAGCCTGCGTCCATCTCTGGATGGGTATTATTGCAGAAATCAGCACCTTGGTTTTTTCTGGAAACTTCCAACAGATGCTCCAAGCCTTCTGGTGCTGGTTGTGTTGCATCCTCCCCCTGAAGGCATTGTTATTGCTGCGTACTTCATGTCTGCAGATATGCCTTGGTGGGAGGCTGATCGGAGACGAGCAGGAAGCTGGATCCCTTGGGTGGCTGTGCTCAGTGAAATGTGGTGGAGTCCCACTCTTTGACCTCCAGATGCAGAGTAAGAGGAGGGATCCAGCCTGTACGTAAAGCTCTGGAATAGTCTCGAGAGCTACAGAAGGCATGCTGAGGTTTGCTTTAGGTGGGCCAATGTGCCTGGTCATAAGAATCTTTGGCCCCAGAAACTTGTCTAAACTTACCGCTAAATCAGCTACAGTGGTTCTCTTTTTAGTCTCCATGGGAATGGAGGAAAATTCTGGGAGAACGTGGGTTAGTTTAATACGCCCATGTGCTGTTATCAAGGGACTGGTCACTACATCATTAGCAGCCTGCACTGCATTAGCTCCGCAGCTAACGGTAAGCGTGTTTCTGTCAGTGGAGGTACTGCAGCACGTTCAGAGGTGGCACCGGCTGGTAATCCTGAATTTTAGCTCCACTGATAAGTAGATGGAAGAGTCTGAAAGCTGCCCAGGTAGAACATAGCTTGGAAATTACATTCAAGGAGTTAATTGTCTCCCCCACCGGGAGTTAGGAGTGAGCTGAAATCTGGAGGTTGCAGAATTGTTTCATGGGGCTCTGGGCTTTCCTTTTTTTACCCAAGCAAAACCCTG
>NW_010265520.1:4395-16534 GCF_000690775.1 Eurypyga helias
AGATGCCTCTAAATGTGGATTGCTCAGCAAATGTGAGCAGGACTACCAGTGGCATCTAACTGTATTAAGTCTTTGTGTGTTTAGGGGATTAAATCTTTCCTCAGGCTCTACTGGTTACCTGTATTATAAACCAGCCACGGGTGTTGAGTGGAGCAGGTCATGATCACTGCTGGAAGGGGTGAGTATGTGATGGCAGGCCTCCCTGAGACAAGAGGATTCCTTGAGGCAGAAGGGCTAGTGATCTTACCTGAAGTGAGCAATTCCTGTGAAAATCTCCACGCACCTAGATCACCTCGAGGGATATGGAGACAGCCTTGAGGTTCGTATGCTGGTGAGAGCTGAACGTTCTCGAAGAAGAGGTTGAGAGATTCGTTGCCATTTGGCAACCAGGAGGACACTGTCAGCACTTCTGAAGTTGTGGGTTGGAGCCCCTTCACTGAAGTGGGGCTAGTGGATCAGCTGGCAAGAGGAGTTCAGATGAGAATCTTAGAGAATCACATGGATTGTCATTGTTTTCTCCCTATATTGGAAAGGGATTTCATTAGAATGGCCATAAGAATAAAAGATTTAAGTCACATCGTGCTCTGATGTTGTGGAAAGTTATTTTTGTGGTAAAATAAGTGGCTTGCTAGAATTCTTTGAAGAGGCTGCCTGAAGATGAACACGATTAAGCTCTGAAAGTACCCAACAGGGTTTTTTTGTAGGCATTAAATTTCCATCATTAGAGAGCTCAGCAGGACTATTCCTGGATGCAGTGTCTGTTTCTGTAGCCTACTGCCTGTGACCTCCTGTTTCTGGTAAATCTGAGCAAAACAAGGAAGACTAAATAGTGGAAAGTCACCCGGAACTGTTTTCTTTCTTTGAAAAAGAAAAGCTGATGACAGAGGTAGCTGCTGAATACCTGAGCATTACCTGGTGGAGCTTGCTTTAGTCGCTTTGCTTCATTCTAAACCCTTCATTGCCTCACATACGTGTCGCTGGCAACCCCAGCTCTAGTTTGTGATGTTCTGCAGGGACTCTGTGATCTCGATTTAGTGGTATTTAGGTTTTTCTGGGGTTCAGTGAGGTGCCACCTGTTGCGCTGTGTTGAGGTTTGGGCTCCTTGGGACTGGTGGTGACTGGGAGAGGAGAGGATGGCTGGCTGGAGTGTTCCTTCATGCGATGAGCTGTTCCCTACCATTCCTACTGTGGGTCACGCTTGGACCTTTTATTATTTTGGCTTTCAAAATGTCATATTCTTATTTAAGAATAAAAGAAATGTTCTCTGTTAAATTTTGATGATGTCAAATGCAGTTTCCGTGTTTTGCGAGCATAATTAACTGTGGTTCATGTGCCTGTTAACCACTAGGTTGGGGGAAAATAATGGATCTAAATAGCATGGACTGCAGTGGGAGCGAAGTGCAGCATGCACATCAAAGCTTTCTGGGAAGGGAGATGCTCTCAAGAAGTCTCTCATTAGATGGGCTTATGTGTAGGAATTAGCTTTGCTGGGCCGGTTTTAAAATTCCAGGCTGCAGCTGAATATGGGAAGGGGCTAGCTGTGAAGTTACGAGTCTGTTGTTGCTGAGCAAGTGTTTGTGCTTTTCTGCTGGCCGAACCCCTTATTCCTTTAAGTCCGCTTGTTCTTGATGGGAAGCATTCTGCCTGTGGTCCATGATTGGGCATCTTTCAGTATATTACTAGGGCTCATCCTGACACAGACGTGTTTTCTCAGTTAAGCAGTAAACAGGGTAAAAAGCTGTATGGTTTGCTGTGCTGTAGCTCTAGGAGGCATTTGGAGTTTGTGCCTGTTGAAGGAGTTGCTGCTGCAGCATGCTGTGCCTTCCCAGCTCCCTCCCAGCTCTTTCTAAGGCTGGTCTGTGGCCTAGAGCAGGAACTGGCCTTAAAACATTTGGGATGTTTTAATGTTGTTCCGGCAACTCCTAGAAAAGGGGTTCTAGCAAGCATGTGGTTCTTCTGGCTAGCTGTGTTACTGATGGGTTAAGAGGAAGCTGCTCTTCCTAAAGAGGCTGCATTTGGTATGATACAGTTGGCAAGAGATGTTACCTGCTGCTTGTTGCCATAACGAAGGGTTCTTATTTTCCTTTTTCTTTTCAACAGCGAATGGACTTGGGAGAATGTACGAAGATCCATGACTTGGCACTGCGAGCAGATTATGAGATTGCCAGTAAAGAACGAGACCTGTTCTTTGAGCTGGATGTGAGTATGGAGAAAATTTAGTTGCTTCTGTGGAAACTGCCTCTTGAAGTTGTTTGGCTGGGCAGCAGAACGCACGGGCATTTCAGCTAGCCGTGTTATTTGATGTGTTACCTGACAAGAATGTGCAGCCCCTTCCCAAAGGCCGGCTCGATTGCTGGCTTGAAATTGTAGCAGTTAAATATGGTGCTTGCAATGCCATTAGTCCAGATAGCTGGGGGGCTCCTCTGGCATTCCTTGCATCCCACACCTGCTGCTTTGCGCCAGGTCATTGTAACCAGGTGGCCTGTCCCGGAAGCAGATTTGACATGAAAAGCCTTCTGCTCTGTGGTTTTGCTTTTATCAGATTTAGCTTTCTGTGATGGAACAGATCAAGGGGAAGAACAGTTTTGTCCTCCCTTTTCATGTTATTCCACTGCTCTTGTCTTTGCATATGTCGCCCACGCATTGGAAGTGGTAGTGCAAAGCAGCCTTTGTGTGAGTATTCTGTTAGGTGTCAGAGAAAGGAACTGTCTCAGGTTCCAGGCAGGTGACAGACTTAAGGGATCAAATTTTACTTTTTCCTGGCAAGTGTCATACATTTTTTTTTTCCTCAAGGCATCCGTTCTTGCGGTGATTGTGCATTATACAGGGATTGCACCAGTTAGCTGTTGGCTCTCAAAGCTAGATCTGGCACGGAGAGCATCTTTATTCACAATTGTGTGTCTGAACATGCAGGCGATGGATCACCTGGAATCCTTCATCGCAGAGTGTGATAGGAGAACAGAACTGGCCAAGAAACGCCTGGCTGAGACACAGGAGGAGATCAGTGCTGAGGTGTCTGCAAAGGTATTGTCCTCTCTCTAAACGTTTGTTCTGAAAGGCTGTGTGAGAGCACTAGTGCTCTGTTGTCTCTGACGCCTTGGATGCTGGGATGTTAGGCTCCACAAAGACTCTGTGGATTCCAGCCATCCTCCTCAAATGCTGCTCTGGCCATTCTTGTGACAAACTTAATGGTTCAGAGGGCCATAGTATCATGAAACATGAACTCCAAAGTAGGTAGCTTTAGCATGGCAGTAAAGCATTGGTTTCCTCCCCCCAATATTCAGTGTTAATATAATAGCTTAGAATAACAGTCATGGGATGGATTTGCTGTCTTGTCACTTAATAAATGCTCATGAAGTTTCCTCTTTGGGAGCTTCCTTCATTGGGAATAGAAGACGTTTCTGAAGCTGGTTTTGCAGACTCTAGCAGGTCCTGTAAGCCAGAAGTGTGCCATTGTTTGCAGCAGAGCTGGTGATGTCCTCTCCACGTTCGCTACCTGTGACTGCATGGCCTGTACTTGGTCAGCCAATCCCCTTTTGTTGGGACTCCTTTGACTTTTGGAGATTTATGGTCATCTTCCAACAAAGTTTTTTAGAGAAAAAGGAAGGGTTATCTTGCAAGCTTCAGCATTTTTTTTTTTCCTTATTAAAAACTTAACTATTCTCTTTAGGCAGAGAAAGTACATGAGCTGAATGAAGACATTGGAAAACTCCTAGCTAAGGCTGAACAGCTGGGAGCTGAAGGAAATGTTGATGAGTCTCAAAAGATCCTGATGGAAGTGGAGAAAGTCCGAGCAAAAAAGAAAGAGGCAGAGGTATGGCGCTGGTTCCATGCATTGTAATAGCGGGCTGGGCTAGGCTGAGTGCGTGGCAAACAGCTGGGTGGTTCCTGCCTCTTTTGCAATGGTGCCAGCACATCCTTTTTCAGTTTCAGCTGTGTGCCAGCAAGCAGCTGGGAGTGTATGTGGTAAATGAAGAAAAGGGTTTTATTAGAAGCTTTTATCTAGTGGAGAGAGCTGACTGGGGCAGGGGGGATTCGCCCTCTGAAATATTTGGTTGCTGGTCTCTTGCAGGGGTAGAGTGCCAGGTTAGCTCTGCTTGCAAAGCCTTTTGTGTAGCACCTAATTTATACGGAGGGTGGTTTTGTGATTCTTGGAAACAGCAGTGCAGTTCTTTGGAGGGGTTTCCTTGGAGGGTTGTGACGGTGTAAGGGTTCCCTGATACTTGCATGGTTTTTTGCCTCCCTTTAGGAAGAATACAGAAATTCAATGCCTGCATCCAGCTTCCAGCAGCAGAAGCTGCGTGTGTGTGAAGTCTGTTCGGCATATCTGGGTCTCCATGACAACGACCGGCGCCTTGCTGACCACTTTGGAGGCAAATTGCACTTGGGTTTCATTCAGATCCGTGAGAAACTGGATCAGCTGAGGGTAATCCTCTCTGGTTTAAACCACCTCCTTGTAGTTTTGAAGGCATTACACTCTTTTAATAAATTAATACAGAATTCTTTGCAGAGTGCTTGTAAAAGCCCAGAAATTTCTGATTGCAGAATCCCTGAAACTTCAAATGGAGGTTTGCATAGCCTTACCCTGGGTTCTGTAATTTCTGAGTAACTAAATACGTACCCTCAGAATTAGTCAGAGCAGACCACTGCTGTCAATTCTTCCTTAGAGCATTTGTACAGTCGCCTGTGTTGTTGTCATTGATATGGCTGAAATTTGTCACTCTGGGTTTTTTGACTTTGGGAGCTCTTAACAAAATGCTTGAACTGGAGCGTCACCGAACGCCATCGGTGAAAGAGGTCTTCAGTAGCTGAAGTGAGTAGAAGTTTTCTGAAATGATTTGTATGTAGAGTTGAGGTGGTGGCCTTGCTTGCCAACCTTTAGCCCGCTCGACTCAGCGTCGTGATTCCGGTGCCTTAATCATTAGGTGGTATATTGAGGTCAGCACCTCAACTGATCGTGGGCGCAAGGCCAGAGCATTGTTTTCGTTGTGTGTTGTGTACGCTCATGGTGAGACAGTCCCTTGCCTCAAGGCTTACGGGCTTGTCTCTTGGAGCGTAAGCACTCAGAGCAGAGTAGGGAGTGGCATTTCTTGCGCTGATGTACGTTAGTGAAGTTGTGAGGAAAATTAATGCCTTGATAGATCCTGACTAGCACATAAAATGAGGTGAAATGCTTCTTTGTCTCACTGTCGGAATAGTCTCCCTGCAGATCTCTCTGACCTGTTACTGTACGACTGAAGCACAATGTGAACTTATTTTCCCTAGAAAACAGTGGCAGAAAAGCAGGAGAAGAGAAACCAGGATCGTTTGAGACGGAGAGAGGAGAGAGAACGAGAGGAGAGAATGGGCAGGCGGTAAGTGGAAGATGATAACTGCCTTGTGAAGTTAGTTTTGAAATAGTCTGAGTTCTTGTATCCGAGTGTTGCAGGAAAGCAGCATCTGCTGCTGGAGTAGCTGTTGGACAGGCTCTGGATGCTGCATGAGCACCTTGGTGTTCGGCTAAAAGTGAACACGAATGCACAAAACCCCCACCTTAGAGTGATTGTACGTGTAAGGTTTTAACCTCCATTGTGTATCTGAAAGATGTGAGCTCCCTGTCATCTTCAGGCTTATATTGGTCCAGTCCTTGTCTGGGAATCTGAATCTGGATAAAATTACTTCATCCAGTCCCACATCCAAGCGGGAAAGTTTAAGATTTGTGAGGGCTAGATCTGCTCAAAAGGAACCAGCCATGCAAAAATTCCCTCCTCACTTTAGGCTAGGAGGTGACAACAGAATGGAGCTGGTATCCCTGTGCCCCATGGTGGGCTGCTTGTCGCGCTCCAAAACTTTTCTACAATAACAGCGAGGTGCTTTTGGCACAGCTTTGGGAAACACTTCCCAGGGGATCTGAGGGATCCCAAGCAGCGGCTGCTCCTGGTGGTTGTGGCCCTGTGTGTCACCTTCTGCTCACACGTGTATAAACCTTGAGCAGTGGGGGTGGCTGCAACGTTGGTATTCTTGGGACAACCTCTTCTGCCTCTTTCCAGCTGAACTGGAAAAACTCTTTGGTGCTTGACCACACCCCCTGTGTGTAAGCAGCTCGGTTGAACAGCCCGCTGTGACGAGGGTGGTTATTTGCAGTGCTTGGGCAGAGGAAGCGGCCAGGTAGGAATGCTGTTCTCATTGCCACAGCAGCTCCCCAGTTACCTCACCTGTTTCTCCCCTTGCACTTCTTGCGTCAAAAAACCCAACCTTGCTGCCTGTGGGAGGTTCTGTTTGACCCTCAGTGTAAACTGCAGTGTTCCAGCCATATCTGAGGCACAAGAGACGTAACTGCAGCATACTCTGAGATGCTCTGTGTACGTGTTGCTGGAAGTCCTAGCAAATACACAGCAGAACCAGAGCAGCTCGTTTTCTCTGGCCTGCAGCTTGATGATTTTGGTGTATTGTGTGACACGTTTTCCAGTCAGGGTGTGTTCTGTGGGTGCTCTCTCCCTCCCTCCCTGGTGTCATATGAAGCGTTCATTCTGCAGCTTTCTCCTGAACTGCAGCGCTTCATGTAGAGCCTCACAACTTTGGCATCCACGCCGGATTGTCAGTAACGCAGTTATATTTGGAGCTGCGGAATCTGGAGCTGGCTGAGGAGCGCAGGAGATAATGGAAAGGGGCTGATGGGTGGTGTTGCTACAGACAGAAAGAAGGAAACGAACCAAGACGTGTGTGCCCATGCAGCTGCTTCCTGGCAGGCTCGTTCGGACCCACAGTAGGACCATATCTAACCTGCACCCAGTGCACCTGTCTCCATGGTGCCTCTTCTTCCTAGAGATAATTTCTGTGTGAAAATCACTCAGCAGGGTGGCCTTCAGGAAGAGTCGTCTGGATCTCGTAGTTGTTCTGCATTTCCCCAGAATGCTGGCTTTCTTCCCGTGGCATATCTGTGGTTTTGTTTTTGTGGTTAAAGAAAAAAACCCATACCAAAACCCTAAACCCTCAGTTCTTGAGTCAGGAGCCTGTTGTGTTCACAGGTAGCCCAGATGCATCTCACCAGGGGGTTTGAAGATCACTTTTGAATGTTTATTTAATGTGTTAAGTATGCAGGGTTTAAGAACTGCATTGGGTTGGCCTAAAGTCCAAGTTCTTGCCGGTTCCGACTACTTGGAGACTGTGGCCAGCCTTTGCTCTGGCTCTGTAGGCATCTGTAGGCTCCTCTGCTCAGGTCCCTCACAAGAGCCGCTTCTGAAGGAGCCAGGAGTGCCATACAGAGGTGGTTGAATTATTTCCCTCTCCAAAATGGGAACTTGATCCAAAGAAGGAAAATAGTTTTCCCAGTGGACACTTAATGTCAGAAATGGGACTAGAGCCCAGATTTCTCAGCACCTTCTCTGCTGGGAGCTGTGCAACACCATGCTTACAGGGGCATTTTTCCATCAAAAACTAATCGTCTACTACCACCTTTCAGACCATCTCTCTTAACCAGAGCTTGATACTTTAAGGAATCACAGAAAACAGGTTTCCTTCCTAACTCTTCTTGTCAAATCTTCATATGCAGCATCTTTGCGGTGTTGCTCAGTAAGACAGAGTACCGCTGGACGTGGAGAAGTCTCTGGTGACTCACAGGCACTGTGACGTACTATGGAAACCTGTAGATGCGCTTGTGAAACTCTACCTCTCGCAGGCTTTATTAATTCCTCAGCTCAGCTGTGGTTCCCACAGAGGAATAATTGAACTGGGTTGTCACCCCCTTCGTAAATATACACACATCCTTTTGCCTTGCTGGTGATTGCTGGCTACCCAGTAATCTCTTAAAACTGATGTTCTGCGGAGAGGTGGCATGCTTGGAAGTGCAGACTTCCAGAGAACACGGACAAACAAATCTAGGTGGAGTTGCCAGATGGGTTTCCTTTGTATTAAGTAGGACAAAACACAGGTTATGAAACTTGGCACATAACCTCTGTGGTGCAGAGACAAAAAAAAGAGGGGAAAATAAAATGCTCGGCCTCTCACTGCTCTGAACAGCAGTCGTCTTCTGTCTCCTGCTGTATTCAGGCCAGTAAGGAAAAGGCTGTTGTGTTGGATGCTTCCTGACTTCTAGTGCTAGGCAGCGATTATCGGGAGTTTATTGTGCATACTCCTGCTCAGATCACAGACCTGGAAGGGCATTTTAGGGGATGTGGAATGACTTTGTGTGGATGTGCGCACCGGTGATTCAGAATAAAGTGATCAGAAGGAAAAGAACATTAAGAACTTGGAGTGATTACAACCACCAAAAAAAAAAAAGCAGCTGCCTGCCAGGCATCTACAGGAGGTCTTGCTGCTCTGTCGGGTTCTGTTACGTGAGAAAGGAGGTGTGGGGTTGTTGCCTCGCTCTCCTGGTTTATCAGCTTTTCCTTCATCTGGTTGTCTTGTGTGTTGTCTCAGCGCGTGGGTCATTTTTACCTGACTCCAAGACCGGCTCCACCTTGTCTGCAGTCCTTCTACCTCAATTCCTTACTGAATTTGGGGGGGTTGTTCTTTCTACCATGATTGAACAATCCCATTTCATTGTGGAGGAATGTCAGTGCACATTGATTCTCCTAATCTTGTCTTATCCAGGTGTGGTTTTAAATGTTGTTATTAAATAGATGCTTCTCTATTCCTTTTCAACACCTTGTTGATGTGTAGCTTTCAGGTGCAGCTCCTGTCACAGTGCCAGAACAGCTCTGTGGCTGTGTAAATGGAACATCCCTGTGAGTGTGTACGCAGCAGGGAGATGGGAGCAGTTACCAGAGGCAGCCCCTAACTCACTAAACAGGGAGACCGTCCGCTTCTCAGTTAAAACACAGAGACTGCTCAGTGTGTGATGTTTTGGTGGAAGCTGGCTCTGAAACGTAGCTGGAGTGGAAGAGGGAGGGCGTATCTTTCACATGGAGTTGGATTTTAAGTGGTGCTGAGTAGTGGTGCTTCAGAAGTTGAAAGAATTGTGACAATGTTCTTGACAGACTGTCAAAAGCTAATGCTTATGGCTTTGAGCAGAGCGTGCCACGTGGGAGCTCTGAAGCCGTGGAAATGCGAGGAGGAAAAGTGAGGCTTAAAGGATTCTTCTCAAGTGGCTTTCTAAGTCTGGGGCGCAGGATTTTCAGTATATCTGTTACTTGTCAGTAATAGTTCTCCCCTTCTGTCCGTGCCGCCTCTTTTTCTAGCTCATCTTTCCCAAACAAGAAAAAAAAAATCACCGAGGCAAATTTCCTTCTGATGTTTGTTAAATAAACACAGTGAGTTTTATTAAACTTTTTATTAAAACCTTTTTAATGTGCAACTGCCTCAAAGGAACCCAAATCGGAAAACTGTCAAGTGTCTTTCTGGCTGGTGGAGAGTGAAGTTTTTTCTTGAAAAATGTTAGGGTTGATCTAGGTGACAACGGACTGCGGAGGGCACAGGGTATGTAACAAGTATGCACAGCAAATTTAACGTTGGAGAGGTTTGTTCTGGTGCTTTATCAGCAGAGACTGCATTGGTCTGCAGGCTTTTTCTGTTCTGACAGGAAGCTCTTCATGTAGAAACTAGTGTTTCTGCCAAGTTGTAAATTTTTGACAAATTCTCCCTGCCCCCCAAGTGGAAGCTAATTAAATGTTGTAATGGCAAGCTTTTATTTTTTAACTGACATATTCCTTGGGGTATTGTTGCTTTCCTGTGAAGAGCTGCCAGAGTGAATGGGTTGTGTTATTGAGAACCCACTGCCCACTGACTATATCATACCTTCTTTTGCTTAACTCTCCTTTCTAGGTCTGGATCAAGAAATAGAGATCGCCGAAGGTGAGTGCTCAGTTCTCCCAAATGCCTGTTTGTGATTCTTTTTAGCTACTGAGGCTTTTCCTGGGTCTCACAAATGTTCACAAAGTGCCCCAAGCTCCTTGTTTTTCTCCCTGAAAGAAACAGGAGCTATTGCTTGGGCATCTGTGCGGTGCTGTGCTGCTAATATCACCCGTTGGGCTAGAAAGCAGATGCTGGGCAGCCCAGTCAGGACAGACGGTGCTGTGTGCTCCTGAGTGCGAGTCTGAGAATGTACTCGATGCCTCTTTCAATGGATGTCTAATATACTTTCATTGTTTTAATGTCTGAAATACTGTTGGATATATGATACCTCAGATGTAAAAATACAGAGGTTCGAGAGTAAAGCCCCCACATCTCTGGGAAGAGCCTGCCTTAACGGTATGACAGCGTTCTCTGGGATCTCATACCTGGAGATCGTTCTCTCTACTGCTTTCCCTATACATTGGCATCCTTTGTTTTGTTTTTAGAGCAGATTGAAACAAATCTGCTTCTAAAGTGCAGTACTTTCACAAGAGAGACTCTCTTTTGGCAACCTGCCATACAGTTTATGGTAATTTCACGTGCTACTTACTTCAGCCCCTCTTCTCCATACACAGGCCTCTCTCTGAGGGAGGCACAGTTGGTAACTGCTCTAGGCATCAGCACGTGCCCACATTAATGGTGGGAGCTTTTTATATAAACTACCCAGCATCCCAGATTTACCCATCAGCACTGTGCTGGTAGCATGATGCCCACCCTGTGGGTGATCTGCCTTCTGTGTTGGCAGGGATGTGGCTGGGGTGTGAGTGCTGGTGCTCTGGGTGTTTGTTGCTCAGGAATGTCTGAGGTGGGCTTAGGTGTACAGATTCAGTGTACGGGCCCGTGTTCTAAGGCTGGGACAATCTGTGTCCTCTTCAGATCACGGTCTCGGGATAGGAGGCGAAGACGCTCGAGATCGGCTTCCCGTGAACGGCGGAAGTCTCGCTCCCGGTCCCGAGACCGACACAGACGCCACCGGAGCCGTTCCCGCAGCCACAGCAGAGGTCACCGACGGGGGTCCAGAGACAGGAGTTCAAAACACAAGTACGTATTCCTGACACCAGTGCCGCTGGAAAGGGGAGTCCTTGGCTTCTCAGGAAGCCTCCCCAGTCCCTTAGAGCGAGCGGCAGGATGACAGGTTTCTCAGGTTAGCAGCTGCGGGGTCCTGTACCAGCTCCTGGGCCAAGGCAGGATCTCGTGGTGGCTGTTCGTAGGTGGCCTCACGTGAGAGCAGTGGGGCAGTAACTGTACAGCGAGAGCCCAGCTTGAGAGAAGAGTCTAGGAGATAGAACTGGTTCCCTGATTTGCAGTGCTGAGCCTTGAGAGGGTGCTGGGTTTGTATAGGTAGCAGCACAAAGGCCTGCTTGAGCTAACTGAGCCTCCCCGGGCCTGGAAGAGCCAAGTAACTGAGAGCAGTTTTGACGTTACATTTCTGTGGTTATCTTCTGCTTCCCAGCTTCCTTCTCTCACTGCTGGCAAGGGGAAGGAAGTGTGTGATTTGGGATCTGGGGGAAGTCTTCTAACAGAAGTCTGGTTGAGAGACAGACAGTTCTTTAGGAATCTGCACTAGAGGGAGGGGGAGAGGAAGCCAGGAGGAAGAGTATGCCATTCTCCTATTGCTGAGGAGAAGGTTATAGTCCAAAGAAGGGCTTTCAGTCTCTTCCAAAACTTAGCAAAACACTGTGTTGGAGGGAGGATGAGGCAAGCACATGTAGTAGTATTAGAAAAATTGAAATGAATCATTGTGTTTCCCAAAGCCCTTCTAAGCCCAGGAGCAAGCCTATCACCAGCTGCTTGCTGAAGTTAGATCTGGCTTTTTTAAATGCTCCTAATGAACAGGGGAGCGCGTTAGCACTGACTCACTTGATAAGCACCACCACTAATCCTAGAAACAAACCTACTGTTGTGTGCCTTGTGTCACTTCAGCTAAGGGGTCAGAACAGGTTTTAAAGATACCTGATGAAGGGGAGGGAAATAATGGTCTGAAAAATAAGTCTTAATAATTGAGGGGGGGTGTGTAAATACTGTTGCTTCTCCAATGGCTGAGATACTAAAGTCCTTTTTTAAATCTGTCTTGAACATGAAAAATAAAGAAAAGAAGTTTGGACAATTAGGAAGTGAGGAAGACCCTGTAATAACTATTACTAAAGAGCAGGTAAGGGATTACTTTGAAAACCTTGAACACATTCAAATCAGCCCATCAAGATGGTAGGGGGATTGGCTAGCTGACACGCTTCCACAAAATTACTGAGAACTGGGGAGAGACCAGGATCAGTTTAAGAAACTAAAACAAAACCAAGAGAACAAACAGAAAACCCCTGATCCCTGA
>NW_010265520.1:16582-19288 GCF_000690775.1 Eurypyga helias
GTGAAACCTGCATTCAGGTTCTGCTGGTCGGAGCTCTGACTCGTAGGAAGAAGTGGAGAGCCTGTCGCAGGATCTGGAAACCTCAGGGTAGGAGGACTAGAGGCAGCAAGCGTTGTGGGAACAGGGGAAGAGTTAATTTTGTCAAACAGACTCGTGTTGTCTTGTGGTTAAATGGCATAAATTAATGAGAATGAAATGGCTCATGTGGCATGGAGAGCTGTAAGGTTTTAATGCATCAACTGGGTGGTATTTCCAAACCTTACATTCGGTGTGAAGGAAAGCTGAGAACCTCTGAGGCACGTACCAGGTCCTCTGCTTGTGACTGTAAAAGAAAAAACCTGGGTACTGGCTCCTGGAGTAAAACGTGCTGGCTCTGTGGGGCCTGGGACAGCCTCTGCCCCCTTCCGAAGGGGTGCCGGCCGCTAGAGCTCGCCCAGGGTCAGCACCTTGGGAAGGCTGCTGTGAGTCACACAGGAAAGCAGCCTTTGCAGCGTGGACCTTCATTCTGGGGGGGCTGATCCAGAGAAGCACTGTTGAAAATCTCGAGCTGTCACCCGGGCAGGCTGCGATTTGCCCATGTTGTGGGCTGTGAATATAAATCTGGCTTTAAAGCCAGGACGCTGCCAAGGACAACGCTTGTCAAGACGCAGAGTTAAAAAAAGCCCAGGGCTGAGCAAGCGTTTGATCCAAAGAATGCAGTTGGTATTTAAAGCAGTTGAGCAGAAAGCCTCTAGCTTAGAGCATCACGAAAAGGACGAGACAAACAGAGCTGAGTGATAGATGAGCGAGAAATTGCAGGCACTTTAGTACAGCCCAGTAAAATAATAAGGGGCCCAGGGAAGACCTCAGAGAGCCCCTGTGGCAAGAGCTTGAAAGGAGCGCTGTAAGTGGAGAGAGTGACAAAGGCTGCGCCGTGCACTCAGCGCTGCCGTTCTCCCAGCCGAAGCTCGGAGAGGGCCTGGGGTTGTCTTGTGGGACACCGCTCCCCACCTCGCAGTTCCTAGGCACATTCCTGTGAGCAGCTCGTGTTATGCCACAGCCCTCCTAGGGAAGGATGATGTTATTCTGTGCATATTTGAAAATCCTTTTAGTTGTGAAGCTTCTAGCAATGGCTTACTTTGTACTTCAGATCTTCTAGAGATCGGTCTTCAAGAGAAAAGTCACGAGACAGAGAGAGAAAAGAGAAGAGCTCTTCTGAGAGGCGGCACGAGAGCACAAATGGCAAATCTCGTTCCAAGAGATCAGAAGAGAGAGAAGCTGGCGAGATCTGAACTCAAACGATCTGTGTTGCACTGTAAATAGTCTGATAAACATTCTACACAAAACCTAAATTCCCCATTTATATTTACTGAATACAACTCATCTTTTGTAGTTTGGAATTTTTATTGTTTGGCAGATAGCTGTGAGTTTGTAGAGACACAGAGTTACGTACCGTTTAACAGGATTTTGGTTTAGTA
The DNA here is from genome assembly GCF_000690775.1 of Eurypyga helias. Taxonomy (NCBI): domain Eukaryota; kingdom Metazoa; phylum Chordata; class Aves; order Eurypygiformes; family Eurypygidae; genus Eurypyga; species Eurypyga helias. Next base: position 18,040 of record NW_010265520.1, read on the forward strand.
GGAAATAAATCAATCTGGACAGATCGCTTTCAGCTCAGGCCAGCGGTTGACAGGCTGCGCGTCCTGACCCAGCGAACACGGCGGTCGGGCAGCGCTGTGGCCGGAGACCTGAGCTGCTGTGATGTTTGTAATGCTTCAGCCCTTTCCAAAAGATCTACCTGACCCTTTGTGAGCACGCCAGTAGCTCTGGTTCTCACTGAATTAATTTTTCTTTCTGTTTATATATGTTAAAAGAAATTCAGAAGTGTTTTGGGTTGGTTTTTTTTTTCCTCCTTTTAGCGCTTAGCCGCCTCGGTTTTATGTCTCTGGCATTTGAGAGAGGCCTCACTCTTCCAGCTAAGTCAAGACAGGCAAAGTTTGGCCCCAATCTGGCTATTTCGAAAGCTGCTCATCTTTGTGAGGATGACCAAATCAGCTGGAGCACGTTTCTAAGACGGGCTCGAGTCTGGTTTTCGTACCTCAACGGATCCGATACTGGCCGTGAAGAGAACGGTGGGAAATCTGGACTGATGTTTCTAGGAGTACAGCAGCAGCTAGTCTGCCTGTTCACTGTGTGCTCCAGAGTCGGAGCTTCCTCCATGGGGGCTTTCTGACTTGCAGAAATGTTTTTCAAGGCCAGTCAGGCAGAAAGGCCGAGCAGCAGAGACGACTCTGGCTGGAAAATCCAGGGGCAGGGCGAGGAGGGCGAGAGTCGCCCGTGTTGGCGTGTACCGCTTGTCCCGGGACCGAGGCACTCGCCGTGTCCTGCCACGGGTGGAAGGAACTTGCGTATTGTAACTAGCTGCTTTGTAACGAGGTTTCTTTTACGCGAGGGGTGGAAAACCGCCTCGCTGTGCCAGCCGCAGTCGCCATCCCCCGGGCCCGGGATCGGTACTTTGGTGTGAGTAAAGCACTTGCTGCCTGCCGACCTCGGTGCTGGTGGGGCCTGAGCCTGGCCGCTGCTCGTCAGCTCGGCGAGGCAGGTATCTCTCATTAAAGACAGCTCGCTCCTAACGCTCCAGGAGAAGCAGGAAGGTGTCTGTAAATGCTGTTTTAGGGCCGTCTGTCCGGTTGGGGGGTGGGTTCCGGCAGGTGTTTTCCCCTTCGAGGCTCCCCTAAGCTGCTTAACGGTTTTGGTTTCCCTGCAGCCATCCCGGCGCTCCCTCGGTGTTAGTCCTTAGTGCATGCGACCCCCTTTCCCTGTCCGTTTTTACAACTAATTCCGCGGTTTCACGTATTGTTTTTGTAACCTCCGTGTCGGGTGAGGGGA
>NW_010265521.1:0-562 GCF_000690775.1 Eurypyga helias
GACCTGCCTGGGGCATCCCCCTCCCCAGGGCAGCTGCCTGGGAGCCCCCTTACCTGCCACTCCTTGCATTCCGGGTGCTGGATCATGCGGAAGAGGGTGATGGCGTTGTAGAGCTGCCAGAACTGCGGGAGAGAGGAGAGTTGGGGCGGGGGGTTCTGCTTCCAGAGGCCCAACCCCACGCAGGCCTCGCGCGAGGTCAGCCTGCCCCCCCAGGGTCGGGGCCGGAGGATCCCCAGCTGGGACATCTCCCCCCTCTCCAGCCACATTCCGGAGCCCGACAGCTGGGAGGAAGCCTCAGACCAGCCGCCTGCTTTTGGCCACCGGCCTAATTGATCTGGCCAAGAACGAACTGGACCTTCAGCAGCGGAAGCTCCAGAGGGTTTTGGAAGGGTTGTCGGAGCCGGCCCCTCTGTGGCATTTTACACATCACTTGAGCGCTTGGCAGAACTACCCCAGGACCCCCCATCCACTCCCCGAGTGGTGGGTGCTTGGGAGAAGAAGGAAAGGCTCAGCGTTCGCTGGCAGCATCCCCCTGACCCGGCATCCGTACTGCGGCCTGCAG
>NW_010265522.1:0-418 GCF_000690775.1 Eurypyga helias
GACGGGAGCCGTGTATGGGGGGATGGGAGCCATGCGTGCATCCGACACCCCGTAACAGAGCCCCGGTGTCATTCCTGTCTCCAGGGCACGTGCCAGTGGGTGACCCTGGATTTTCCCCGCACTGTCAAGGTCTCACAGCTCCACATCCAATTCCAGGGGGGATTCTCCAGCCGGCTGTGCACGCTGGAAGGTGAGGAGCTGGTTTGGGGGTTCCCTCTGCCTCAGTTTACCTACAGCTGGATCATCCAGCTGTTTGTTGGAGGCCCAGAGGTATTTGTTAGCCATTCCCAAAACCCGAGAGGGGCTGAGGCCGTGGGTCGGAGCAGAGAGGGGTGAATAGCAAGGACCTGGAGTTCTCTGGGATGCTTTGGGTGCAGATGGGAAACCGGACTGCTGCTGCCAGCCCTGCAGCAGAGAG
>NW_010265522.1:492-1377 GCF_000690775.1 Eurypyga helias
GCCGCCCCCCGCCCCGGCAGAGGGGGGGGGGGGACCAGCCGGGGCCCCTGAGCCTCCGTAGGGCTGCCTCCACCCTCGTCCCCCACAGGCTGCAGAGCCGGCGACGAGCTGGTGAAGGTATCAGCCCTGTACCCCCAGGACATCAACGCCATGCAGGTATCCTTTGCCACGTTGGGGCTGGGTCGGATGGGGTGTGGGGTGGATTCAGAGCCCCCGCGGAGGGCCCCCGCGGAGGGGCTGGGGGGGTGGTGGCAGAGCTGCGGTGTAAAGGGCAGCCCTGGGGGTGCCTGTTGGCGCTTGGCAACCACTGAAGCAGAGCTGGAGCAAATCCAGACATGGGCTGCGGTGGGCTGGGCTGTGACCCCCATAGGGGCCCCTCGGATCAGGTCTTCCATGCGTCCTGGAATCCCCCAGCCTGTTTTTCTCCTTTACGGGCCCCGCAGAGATTCCAGGTGGAGGAGACGGTGCTGGATAAGCTGAAGATCACCTTTGAGAACAGCACGGACTTCTTCGGGAGGATTGTGGTGTACCACCTCGGGGTGCTGGGCGAGAGGCTCTAGGGCAGAGGCGAGGGGCAGCGTGGGGGCTGCTCCCCCACCGCCTGCGGTCCCCAGGATCTGCTGTACTGGGGGGAGACAGGACAGCAAACCGTCAGGGACGTGCCTCTGCGTGCACCCCAAGGCGCTGGGGAGGACCCCCACCCCACAGGATGGCAGTGACAGAGGGACGTTAAGTGCAGAGATCCACGTCCTGGACTTCCGGGCCTTTGTTGGGACCCAGCCAAATAAATGGTGTCCCCACTCCCTCCCGGCTGCTCCTTGGGCATGTGGCACCCTGGGACTGAGCCCTCCAGGCTTTGCCATGGCCATGACGGCGTGTGGCTTC
>NW_010265522.1:1409-6017 GCF_000690775.1 Eurypyga helias
GCTCTGGCTCTCCCCCCTTTACTAACCACCCCCAAACTTCTTGGAGCGGCTGTTTGTGGCCTCCTGGGGCTCTGGCTTGGGATCACGGCGTGCCAGCGCCATGCCGTGTTTGGGGTCAGGGTGATGCTTCCCGCAGGGTTTTGCTCCTGCCTACGGGTATTGCCCTGGCTGGTTACGGCGCTGCGTGCGGGGAGGGCCCGGCAAGTTTGTGGGTGTGAGAGGGAGCTCCCCTCTTCAGAGACACCTCCGGAGCAGAATACCGGGGCGCTGGGAGGCTGCAGGCTCAGTTGGCCCGCAGGTTGGCCCAGTTCCTCCCACGATTCCCTGGTAGCTGGCGCTGGGATCAGGGACTGGTCGAGGCACCAGACAGGGCTCCACGTGGCTGTTTTAGCATTTACTTCGGATGATGCGATACCTGAGCGTACACACGAAGCAGCCGAGCCCAGCCAGGGCAGAAACGCAGCTGCCCCGAAAAATGAGAGTCCCCGGGTCCGAGGCACCGTGGCTGTGCCGGCAGAGGCACGAGAGCACCTCATGATCCACCGAGGGCAGGCAGTGCCCGGCTCCCTCCGCGTGCTCCTTGCTTGCAGGAGCTGCCCGATTCGGGATGGCTGGGTGAGGCCGCGTTGGTCCCAGGGGAGAGCCCCGTCGGCTGGAGAAGGGCTGACGAGCCGCTGCGTCACTCCAGCTCCCTCTTCTGAAACAGCCTGAGGATGTGATTTTCGATGACCTGTTGGACTAACGGAGGGGAGAGGAGTGAAACCCAGGGACGCCAAGCCTGTAAGAAACCAGCGTGGGCAGGACCTGGTCACTGTTGTGCTCCTGTATTCCAGTGGGAGCCTGGAAAACCCCTTTCTCCAGGGGCTATCCCCACCTCCCCTGTCCCAGCCCTATCTCCAGCAGAGCTCTGGTTTGGAGCAAGGGGAGCAGGACCCACCCTGACTTCTCTGACTCAGTTTCTCTGAGCGGGGAGCTGTGGTGGAAGGTCAAAAAAAGCCTCGAACAAGGCTGGGCAGCTGGGAATTGCCTGGAGGCTTTTTGGGAAGGGAAGGGAAGGCTCCCTGCCAGGCACGGGGTGGGGGAGACGCTTGCCTTTCTTGTGTCCCCGCAAAAAAAACCAGGGGCCAGGGCCAGATCCAGCGGGGTGTAGCCAGAATCCGCCTCCGTCGTCAGGTCGGCACCACGAGCTGCAAGCAGGCAGTGGAGATCAGGGCATGGTGCTCCCCTCCCGATGCGGTGTCCCCGCCGAGTCAGGCACGGGCTGAGGAGACCCCAAAAACATGCCCGTCCTGGCTGGGCAGCCCCCCGTGACACCCCCAGGCTGCTCAGTTTCTCCCCCCAGCGTGTCACGCTCTGTCCCCGAGGCGGGTACCAACGAGCAGCGATTCCAGGCCAAGGACTAAGCGCGGATCTTCCCGTTACCTAGTAGGGCCTCGACACACTTGACGTGATTGCCACGCACGGCGTAGAGCAGAGGGGTGCCGCCATTCTGCAGGGAAAGGGAAGGGGCTGCGTCACTGCCGGCCTCGTGCAGCTCCTGATTCTCCTGGAGCAGTAGGTCCCTGACCCACCGGGACCCCCTTTCCGCCCTCTCCCCGCTCCAGGCCGTGTGTCTTCTCGCAGAGCGGCTCTGCGCAGGTTTTACTCTCCGTACGTGATACCGTGACTTTTCAACCGTGTAACCTTAAAGAGAACCTGAAGTTCTGAGCGCTGGTCCCTTGTGGCTGGGGGGGACAACCCAGGAAACCGTTTAAAATTATTACGCAGGTTGATTCCCTGGAACAACTGCAGGAGCAGGCAAACGAGCGCTGCGAGCCTGGGGAGCATCTAGGAGCCGCCTGCGCCCCTCGGCACTCACCCAGTCGTAGATGTTGATGTCCACGTTCCTCTCCAGCAGCATGACCACGATGTCGGTGTAGCCACCCATGCTGGCCAGGGACAGGGCGCTCTCCCGCTCCTTCGCCAGCGCATGGGGGTCAGCGCCCTGGGGACAGCACAGGCGTCAGTCCGGACGGGCGAAGGGGCCCTGCTGAGACCTGGGGCGCTCGGCACAGCCTTGCTGGGTACCCCAGGGGGAATGATTCCGGCGCAAGGTTCCGACGGCCCCATGGGGCAGAGGCAGCTCACGCATTCCCAGTGACCTCTCCTTCCCGAAGTCCTTACTGGGCATATTTTCATCATCATCAAACATCTCAGGTGACGCCCTTCTCCAGCGTCTGTAAACTCAGCCTGACGGTTCCTATTACTCAGCCCTTTTTCCCATCACGAGTAACAGCGTTCCGGCCCTGTCTAGATGCCTGTACTGTACCATCTCCTTCGTTACTGATTTACACAGAAAACCTTCTTCTGCTCCGAGCCCTGCCACCCCCAGACCTCTCCTGCACTTCGTTATATCCTTTATCAACGTCTCGCCTCGTTTACTCCGGGTTCTGCTTGTCTCTCTGGTAATTCACTGCAGTTCTGCTGCTAATGCAGTAACAGAGTTTGGCCAGTGCTTATGAGGTGTGACTGCTCGCTAATCGTTGGAGACACACGGATGTGGATGGAGCTTTGGGGAGCAGCTTGATCCAGAGTTTAAGAGGATCTGGTTCCTGCTCACCCCCAGACAGTCCTCAGCTGCCAGCCCGGCACTCGCGGACGACGCAGCCATGAGTTCATTAACTGCAACGATACCTCGGCGAGCGCATTCGCGGGCAGATTACAGGGCCCAAGTGATAAGCCTGATCTCAAATTACCAATAAGCAGATATTTAATTACAAACAGTTATTGCTAGCTGTGAGATAAGGCTCTTCATGCTCCTGCCTTAGCTCACAGCCCAGCGGGGAGCAGCATCCGACAGCGCCTGAGCCGTCAGCTGTTTGGCGCTGGGGAAAGGCTGGCTGAGACACTACCAGGACGGTGCTGGACAATTTGGCAGCCACTGGGGCTGGAGGTGGGAATTCTCCTGTTAAGCGGGTGCTGCATGAGCGTGGCCTTACCCATTCCAGCAGGTGACGGACCGTTTCGATCTCTCCAAAGGCTGCAGCCCAGATCAGCGGTGTGAAACCTCTCTCATCGGGTTTATTCACCAAGTTCTCGCCTGCACAAACACAGATGAGACACTGTAAACAGGAAGGGTAAAGCCCCCGCTGCTCCCCGTCCGCCCAGTAAATCCAACGAAGGCCATAAATCTAAGGCAGGGGGTTATCAAACGGCACGCTACCATCTGGGGTGAGGACCCAGAGAGACATGTACCTCTCCGAAGGTGCTCCTTCAGCTGGCTGAGCTCTCCTTGGGCAGCAAGCTGGTGGATGGACAGCGCTAGGGGACAGAAAGACTTCACCCATAGACAAACTTCCCCCAGCTCAGCACCCACCATCTGCAGGGGGTCCCTGGAAGTCTGGGGCAGTGGTGACTGGAGAGCCCCTGCCCAAGCCCCAAAAACCCGATGGGTAACCAACACTCTTCTGCCAAACAACATCAGGGAGCAACAGGACTGCAGGGAGAAGCCTGAGAGACCCCCCCAGAGCACAGTGAACAGACGGAGATGGAGGGAGGTTGCCATCCCGCTGCCCCTTCGCTCTCTCTGCACCCAGCTGCGGTCCGAGATGCGCAGCGTCTGCCCGGCGGTACTCACTGTCCAGCGTGGCTGGGAGGGCCGAGACCTCGTTGCCGCGCTGCCTGTTCGTCAGCGTGTTCGAGTGCTTCAGCGGGAAGCCTGTTCCAGAGAAAGGAGGGAGTCAGGGCACATCTCCTCCACACACAGAGAGGAACTGCACTGCCTGGAGGCCAAGAGCCTCACGAAAGCTCAGGTCTCATGTGCCTTATGTGAAGCTGTTCCCTTCTGTCCCTGGCAAAGAAAAGGAATTACTGCAAAATAAAGGGAATTACTCCCTTGCAGGTAAAGAGCCTGGAGACTGAGGTTTGACCAGTGCTCAGGAACCAACAGCTGAGCAAGGGTGGTAAAACAGCCCGAAGAGCTGCCCAAGGCGGGGCAGGGTCCATCTGGGACACTGCGGAAGGCAGGGACCTGGCATTAATGGTGTCATGGCACAGGCTACGCTGCAGAGGACAGCCTGGGGGAACACGCTCGAGTTCAGCCTCCTATTTCCTACCCCTGAAGAGCTCCACTCAGGAATTTCAATGTGTTTTCAACAAGCAATTAGTAGTTTAATTAGGAAAGTATATGGAAAGAGTTTGCCATTTCTGGTTTCCCAGCGTGGAGCTGCAGTGACCTCTCACTGCTGGCATGAGCCATCCAGAAAGGCCTGGATTTGGACTTGGCCTTGCCATGTCATGGGAGGGACTGGCAGTGGTATAAGACTTATTTCCAGCTGCCCTCGTAGGAGGAAAGACCCAGGCGACCTTCCCACGCCTGTCTCCCCTGGGGCTGCGCCTGAGCATCTGTGAGATGCTGCAACACTCACTGTCAAGGGCCGGGAGCTCGGTGCTCCTCTGCCTCTCCATCGAGGCACTCGAGGGCTTCGGGGCAGCGTCTGCTCCTCCTACAAAACAAGGGCGGCCGTTAGGGACCTGGGTTCCACTTGGTGGGGAGCAGGCTGGGCTCCCCACACAGCACAGCGAGACCCAACCGGCACGGCACGCACCCCACGTGCACCCCAACCCCGG
>NW_010265523.1:0-856 GCF_000690775.1 Eurypyga helias
CAACCCACTAACAAATGAACCCACCTCACTAAGAGCTAACAAAAGAGCTGAGAATCTATCAAGCTAGACAAAATCTTAATGACTCTCCCCAGGCCCCTTCCTGCTTAAGTACTGTGCATGTGTACTAAGCATGACATACTAAGGAATGAAATACTCCTTCACCAGCTGACTGTGGCTGTGTAGAAAATTAACTTTCCTGCCTGAAACCAGCGTGTTCACCCCATGTTTCATACCATTTACATCATACTTAAGTCTCACGCTATTCCATAAATTCTCACTAATCTGCTCCCCCTTTCCCATCCCACACAGATATCATTTACTTAGTCTGTGGACCATCTTGGCAAAATGTCCATTAGTCCATGACTTCGGGTTCCATCAGGTGTGGGTGTCACTTCACTCAGGAAAAGATGAAAGGGTTGCGTGGGATCGTTGGGCACCAAAGCTAGTTGTGGCCAGGTCACTGCTGCGCTTCTGGCAAGGATTAGCATCTGTAGGTTCCGGTGATTTCTGCCAAAGTGATTCCCACAACACAGAACTCTGAACAAGGGTTATTTGCAGCAGTTATGTCCATTGTGCAATTTAATTCATGGGCTCTTTTTCCCTCAGAATCAAATCTTCTTGAGGTACACATCAGACTTCCCCATCTTCTCTCATTGCCCACCAAGTGCACCCAGGTCCTTGAGCAAGAGCAACCCCATGGCTGTGTTTGCTTTTGCCCAAGGCAGGAGTAACCCAGACTGTTTTTCCCAGCATATTTTTGACATGCACTGCAGGGACTTTATCTCCTTCTACTGCACATAGAAGTTTTCATTGGGCAGGGCCAGCATGATGGACAGATCCTCTAGTGTTGACTTGT
>NW_010265524.1:0-787 GCF_000690775.1 Eurypyga helias
CACACTCTCCGCTCAGTCCCCAGGGCAGTTCCCCGGCGAAGTGCCATTCTCACGCTGCGGGGGAAGCGTGTCCTGGGCCCGAGGGAGTGCGGTGGGCCTTCCCCTGGGGTCACGGGCGGGAAATCGGAGCCTTCCGACGCTCGTCGGGGCCCGCGTGAGTCCTTCCCTGACGTGCTCGGGGTAATTCTGACCGTGCTTCCCCCTAGGCCTTCCGACACTCGTCGGGGCCCACGCGAGTCCTTCCCTGTCGTGCTCGGGGTAATTCTGACCGTGCTTCCCCCTAGGAGGACTTTCGGAATAAAGTTGAAGATTACATGAAGCGCTACGCGAGATGATGAAGGGGGACGGGTGGCAGGACCACGGCTTCCGCACTAGCGTTGTCCTTCGCTTCGACGACGGCGACGACGAAACCAGCCCGCGTCGCACTCGTCCTGCGTCCACGAAAGAAGAAAACGAACTGCGTAACTTGTCCCCGTTACAAGGAGAGTTCGGCATAAATACAGCAAGAAATTGTGTTTGTTGGTTGAAAACGTTGTTTGCTTACGTTTAACATGGTGTTTACCCTTCCGATCGTACTGTCTACCCTGTTGATGAGACCTGCTTGAGACGTTCAAAGAAATCACTATAAATTGTAAGTTACACTTCTTTTTTTTTTGTTTTTTGAAACTCACCTGGTTTGGGGGGGGAGGGGAAAGGCGAAAAAGGAGGCAGCGAGTTTGCGGGACGCTTCAGCGGGGCAGTAAGAACGGCGATGCCGTTGCCTGCCCCGAGCCAGAACCAAAGCAAG
>NW_010265524.1:868-1115 GCF_000690775.1 Eurypyga helias
TTACGCCCGTTTCGGGCACGCGGTTGGAATTTCTGACGCTGCTGTTCTCGGCTCCTGTTGGGGCCGTGGTGGCTTTTTGTTCCTCTTTGTTGTGTGAAGTAGTTAAAAGAAATGTAGGCCAATCTGTAACTTAAGTAAACGTGCAGTATTAGTAATTTTATATGCATATATATTATATATATTTCTGTGAAAATGATGAAAGGGAGGGGTTTTTTTTAAGAAATCTGCCTTTGGCTCTCCAATCTGG
>NW_010265525.1:0-1671 GCF_000690775.1 Eurypyga helias
AATGCCATCATCCATGTCACTAATTCCCTGTGCTCCTGCTCCCACCAGCTTTCCCCCACCTTTACATTTGTTCCTCTCTGCCTCTGCTCTCTCCTCCGCTCCCCTCTTTGCTACTCTGAGACATCTACTTCCCAAGCATCCCTGCACCAGCACTGTCTCTGGGTATAATGAAGCGAGTCAGAGCCGGCGGGTTCCAGAATCCAGACCAGGTTCTCAGTTTCACTGGAAATCTCATTGGTTTGGGGAAAAAAATCATAAACCCTGAAATAGAAATGGGGAAGCACACGCAGGCCTTGGTGTCGGCACAGCGTACCTGTTCGTACTGAGAGGCTCTGCAGCTTTCTGCAAGGCAGAAACCTGTTTCTGATGGTCATCATCTTCCATCGCAACGGCTCTTCTCCCTGAACTCAACCCAGAGCCCTGAAATTCTGCTGTTTCGCCCAAGTGTCACATCTTGCGCCTGTTCCTAAAGAGAGTTGACACTGGGGTCAGGAAGAGTTATAAAAAGTAGGTAGAATGAGCAAATATTGATAACAGGAAGGCAAGAGCAGTGTTGTGAGTAGAATAGTAGGAAAAACATAAGATATTGAGGGAAACAGGATTTAAAGCAAGCTTTCATATCTTCAGTTACGTCTGTGACCTAGATTATTTGCTGGCGTGCACCGGAGGAGGCAGCTGGCTGGCTTCAGCCCGCCTGTCTTAAGCGCTGCGTAATTACAATATTACTGGAGGGAAGAGAGGGCAGATTTCTGAGTGAGAACTTTTAACCCTGGAACGTCATGCTGCCACTCGCCCGATGGGAAATGAGAAATATGGAGCCAGGGTTTCGTTCGTGAGCATACCGGGGTTGAAACTGTAAAACGCAGCCAGCTAACGCGTCGGGCAGCGGTGTGCCACCGCCGCGCAGCGTAGTACCTGAGCAGATGGCTGCGTTCCTCGCAGTCGTTTTGAAAAATCCTGAGTGAGAGGTTTGCAACGTCTCAATCTGAATTGGCAGAGACGTGTCAGCGCTCACACTGCCGGAAAGAGGAAACACTCATGGGGAGGAACACCCTTTGTTGCAGTGAGTGTGTGCTGATAGAAAAACCACCACACTGAGACTCTGAAATTTATAATCCAGACCCAGATCGATGGGTGGTTTCTCACCCGTGGATGGAAAATGCAGGTACCACTGTAACGCTTTCCTCTGATCCTCTCCAGCCCACTGACCTTCATCGCATCCTTCTCTGGCTTGAGCTGCCGTCCCAGTGCCATCAGAATCACAGAAACCCAGGCTGCTTGGGGCTGGAAGGAACCTTTGGGGTCCCTCTGCTCCAGCCCCACGTCTCAAACGGGGTCACCCAGTTGCCCAGGACCATGCCCAGGCAGCTTCTGAATATCTCCAAGGAGGGGAACTCCACAACTTCCCTGAGCACCCTGGGCCAACGCTCGGTCACCCTCATAGGAAAAGTGTATCCTGAATTCAGACAGCTTCTTGTTTTGTGCCTGTCACTGGGCACTCCTGGGAGGAACCTGGCTCATCTTCCGTCCCTCCCTGCAGGTATCTGCACATGGATTCAGTTCCCCTGGGCTCATATTGCTCCAGGCTGAGCAGCCCCAGCTCCCTCAGCCTCTCCTCACGCCCGGATGCTCCAGCCCTGCCGCATCCTCATGGTCCTTCCCTGGACGCTT
>NW_010265525.1:1744-2509 GCF_000690775.1 Eurypyga helias
CCCTGGGCTCAGATTGCCCCAGCCGGAGCAGCCCCAGCTCCCTCAGCCTCTCCTCACGCCCGGATGCTCCAGCCCTGCAGCATCCTCATGGTCCTTCCCTGGACGCTTTCCAGTCTGTCCATGTCCTTACGGTGCTGGGGAGCCCAGTACTGGGCCCAGCACCCCTGGTGTGGCCTCACCCGTGCTGAGAAGAGGGGAAGGATCCCCTCCCTCGATCCGGGTCTCCACATGGTGTTTTAAGATTAGAGATTACACCCTCTGCTCTGATAAGGTTTATACTGTTGGCTTTCATCATTATCCGTTACACTTTCAGGATCATGGAATCGTTTAGGCTGGAAAAGCCCTGTTACCCCAGCACTGCCCGGCCCCCACTAACCATGTCCCTGAGCCCCACATCCACACGGCCCTGAAACCCCTCCCAGGGTGGTGACTCCCCCCTCCCTGGGCAGCCCCTTCCAACCCTGACAGCCCTTTCTGGGAAGGGATTTCCCTGATATCCAACCTAAACCTCGGCTGGCACAACTTGAGGCCGTTTCCATTTATCTGTTGTTGCCACATACAGGAATGAATAAGACCCTTCATTCCCAAACTGGGTTGGGCTACACCCTACAAAAGCTCTCCAGTCATGAACAGTCGCTTTGTCACCTTTTGTGTGAAGGAAGGAGCTGTACAATAGACTTTTCCCCAAGGGGTGCATCCCATGGATTTTTCACACCGTTACCAGAGGCCATAGGCAAGTCCAGGGCAATCCCAGCACAAGTACAG
>NW_010265526.1:0-30267 GCF_000690775.1 Eurypyga helias
GGTCTGCTCCGATTTTATAACTTTCTGGAGAGAAACTTGCAGTGTTGGGTTGATTTTTCTATATTATGGTTTTATTTGGTTTTGCTTTCCTTTGGCACCGGAGCCGCGCTCTCCGCCGCCGTAGTACGGGGCTGTGCCGGTGTAGCCGCTCGGGGAGGGCAGCGGGACCGCCTCCCGCTGCATCGCGCTTCTCGCCTTTGTTGTGAATAAAACATTAAAGGGAAATCTCTTCAATCTCTGTAACTTCCCCCCCTATCCCCCGCCCCGGTGATGCAAAATTTATGATGTTTGGGCGGTATTGGTGCAACAGCTCCTCGTTCTCGCAATTCGGTTTATATTTTGGGGCTTTATGTAACTGAGACGATGAGCACGTTTGATGGGAAGTGAAAGAAGCGTGTCCCGGCTTCGCTTGCTTGGTTGGGCTTCACAGGCAGTTTTGATCTTGGTGCACAGTTTACTTTTTCTGTGTGTGATTGTTTCCTAATCCTTGAAATCAGGAGGGGTGAAACGCTGGTGCTTTCCCTTCGCGTTTTCTTTTCCTGCGGTTTGAGTCAGTAAATCCCAGTATTGCATTCCTTGTTTCACAGGCTCCGGTTTGCCGTACCTTTTTGCCTTCCTCCCTGTTTACACGCAGCCTGTCTCTTCCCCTGACTTGGTAGACTTTTCCCGTAGCTTTCCCTGATTTGGGGCAGCAGCCGTCCCCACGGGGCTGCTCCCACGCTCGCCTTCCCCACCGCTTGGACGTGGCTGTTGGAGTGGGCGATCACAAGGATGCTCCCTTGCTGGATTTATACCCCAGTGAAAATAAAAGGCATCGGTCCAGGGATGCTCACCTGCCATCTCCAGGGAAGCCTCCTGGGTCTGTGCTGCAAACCCCCCCCCCTGCCCCGTGCTGTACAAAATTGAAAATCTGTTTATTAAAATAATGTGGTTGGAATGACATTTTTTACTTGGAGGGATTTGGGCGCCACCGCGGGCAATAGCAGCTATTAATGATTGACTCTTGCTGCGTGGCGCTTGCTGAAATAGCGAGGCAGGCTGGACAGGTGAGCCTTGATCTGCAGGTATTTAGGACCCTCCAGAATTTGGGCTCCCCTGGCTGTTGGGGGCATTAGGATCGGGCTCTGGCTGCCCACCTTCATTTTCAGCGCATGAGGGGAGATGAGGACGGACGCCTTTGCTCGTGCAAGCAAGGTGTTGACCAAACTTTTGATTTCATTATCCCATTATCTGTTGGTTAAGATGCAAATACCTGAATACACTGGGGTGTTTTGGTTTCTTTAGCTCCATGCTTGGGCATCTAATGTTTGCAGTGCACAGCACAGCCAGGGTCACGTGAGCCAAACAGCTTGGGCTGTTACCTGGAAGCTGGCGAGTCTTTGTTCTGCTTGGAAATAGCTGATAAATTAACTCCTTTTTCTGATATATGGGGCTGTTGAGTTGTTAAATAATTACAGCCAAATTAACTTAGTGCTGTTTGAAGTATTCAACTGCTCTGAGAAATTAATTGTACTTCATATATTTTTTCAGCGTGGTGTTTCTTTTTTTTTTTTCCCCTCCCAATGAGGAGCACGTTCAAGCTGATGTATGTGCAAGGCTTTAATTTCATGCCGCTGCTCCTCTCCGGGCCACGTCGGATGGGACATGCCAGGTGCCTTCGGAGAGATGCAAGCTCCTCTCCTTTGCAGCAGCCCTCCTTGGCACCTCTCCCGTTTATTCCGCCACGATGTCTATTTGATGGTTAAAATTAGGCTGAGCCCCGAGTGCCTTTGCAAAGGCACGATAAGTATTGACTAGGGGTTTCAGCCTGTAGCTGCCACGGGATGACTCAGTCCCTGCAAAGGGGACATCCCGTCTCGGCCCCTTTTACCGAAGGCGAGCGGGTGCTGTTACGGACCCTGCATCTCTCCTAGGCGTCTGGCTCTCCCACCCATGCGTGTCTGGCTTCAGGGCTGTGGTGTGGGGGTCTCTGCATGGTAGCCAGGGCAGGCTGCCGCTGTCCCCGCGTGTCCCCTGAGGGCATGACGAGCCAGGGCGCGGAGGCAGAGGAGGCTGGATCTGGTCCTGCCGTTCAGGGCATCCCCGGGGAGCAGGGCAGCTTTGGCACCCGGTCGCACCATGCAGTCTGCGTGTGTGCACCCACCCTGCCCATACCAGCACTGTAAAGTGCCCTGGTGACTTAGTTGTGCCTTTTTTTTTTCCCTTTTCTTTTAGGAAGATGGTAATTGATGTATATATGTATGGATTCTGGCACTAAGAGCTTCGCTTGTAATTAACATGAGAACAGTAATAATAAGGACCTGAAATACATGCCTATGAGTAAACCAAATGAGACTTGGCATTAGCAGCTGCTGAAGGGAGAAGCCCTTCTCCTGAACCCGCGTGGCAGTGATGCGGGATGGGCAGCGGGGAAAGCCCTGTTGGTCGGTTCCCCTGTGAGCTGGGCAAGGGAGACCTCGGCACCCTCCTGACTTTAATTTGTAGTGCTGAGTTGTTCTGAAATGTGCTCTCAGTTTTCTAGCAGGGAATTAGCTGCAGCCCTTGATCTAACTAAATGTCGTCTTCTAGTTTTCAGGGGATGTTAGCGTGTGGTTTTGTTATTTTTTAATTAGGTAAATTTAAGCAAACCGCAGCCAGTTCGCTTGCACGGTGTGTGCAAGTGCAGCCTGTCATCGAGAGCATGCACGCGTTCCAAGGCTTTATGGAAAAACAGCTCTAGGCACGTCGCTGCCAGAGGCGGTGAGTGGCTCAGGTGGGTTTGAGAGCCTTTGCTGGGGGTGCGATGGGGTGTGTGGGGCGCGGGGCAGCGTGCCCGCAGCCTTGCTGTCTGAGCATCTCTAGATGGCAGCAGCCCCCAGGAGCTCTCAGGCAGCAGGACACACAGGCTCTGCTCTTGCTGCTCAGCACCCATCTGCACCCTTCTGCCGGGCCGGAGAGCAGCTTTTTGAGTGCCTACAGAGGAAGGGGAGTGCAGGGTATTGGCCATCCCTGGAATCCTGTCCCCCTGTGCCCATGCAGGATAGGGGAGGTGTAATAATGCACTGGGAGAGTAACTCCAACGTGATGAAGTGTTTCAACTGAGCAACCGAAGGAGGAGTTAAGGATGATTTTATCATGCTCAGGTGCTGAAAACCGGGAGCAGATTACTAGGTTTGTGTTCTAGTGGACTCGTTACGCTGACCAGACTCACGACTGGGTACTAAAGGTGACCAAGTTCAAACTACAAATTAAGTGCATATTCTTAATAGTCTAGTAACTGTTGTGGGAAGTTAGGAAAGGAAGAAGGTACCGTATCATTTGGCACCATTAGCTCGGGTCAGATGGTCCTTGTAAACACATGTGCTTGCTGAGAAGGAAGGGGTAGTGCTTAAGTTTCTTTTCTTTAAATATTCATTCTGGTCCTTTTCTCAAAAAGCAGGTGCTTTGGCATGACAGCGAACCCTCTCCTGGCTTCTTTAGGGCAGGAAGAGTGAACTAGTTGGTGTGTGGTGGTTGGTATGGGGAGATGTGATGGTTACCTGGAAGCTTCTGAACTGGCTTTGTGTCCTGTTTAACACTGTGCAGCCAGAGGTTTATGCTCCTAAGGCTGTCGGTAAGCAGCGGCCGCTCTGTAGGAACAGCTAAGCCGGGTCTGCCCCCATGGACTCCACTGCTCTCAGCGCACTGGGGCAGGTTTTGGGTGGGAAACGAGTGGGGGCTTGTTCCTGGGGTTCCCTTCTTGCTGTGGTGAGTGAAGGCAGGAGTAGGTGACCTCGGCTGGGCTGCTTCCCTTGCGTCACGCTTGTGCTGGCAAGCCCTCGGGGTGTGCGACGGGCTGTTGTTTTCACTGCCTTAAAGGTTTTCCTTTTGCAAACAAGCGCAGGCTGCTGGTGGATTTTATGTGTGCCCACGTAGCCGAAGCCGAATTATCCCACGGGAGCGCTGGAGTCTGCCAGAAAGATTCATCATTTCAGCAACTTTAGTTAATGTTTGTTTAGCAACTTCTTGCTTTGGACGGACAGTGTAAGCTGTACTGTGTGGGAGCTTCCCTGTGATGAGCTGTGCGTCCACGTGAGAAATGGACGGTCTCATTGCTGCACTGTCCGCTGCCTCTGGGCATACGGGCACATGCCAAGCCTCCTGAAATCTTTGAACAGCTGCTGCTATATATAACTCCTTATTTATTATTTTTTTTTCTCAGCCTGCCAGGGGAACTCGTCCTTCTTCCCACTTTGAATAAATAGGATGCGAAGTGCGGGACAGGTGAATATTTGCTTGTGCATCAGCGATACCTGAGGGTTTGACAGTGGCAGGCGTTTGGACAGCAGAGTCTGTAATTCAAACTACAGGGGCATATACTAGTCACACTGTAAGCTTGTACTGTGAGAATACCGAGAACATAAATACGTACGAGGAATAAAAATTCATACTGCAGGAGTATTGAAGTATTTCTTCTTTCCAGTGGTAACTGCTTTTTGTTTCCACGCCTGGAGCTCCTGACAGAGGAGGAGATGGGAGAATAAAGTACCTAAATGAGAAAGGAAGACCGAAACTTTTAGTGGATGCTCTTTTCAGAGCTGTAAAAAGTGCTCAATCATTGTATACAGCTTCTTTAAGGTCCTTTTCAGAAATCTCTAAAACAAGAATTAAAACAAGAAAATAAAGCTGTGTTTAGTTCTTTCTCCTGATGTCTGTGCAGCTGGCGCAGAGTAACTGAATGGGCATTTATAACCTGATCTTTACTTTTCCTAAAAAAATCAGTGTTGCAACACGGGCCCTTGTCACATGATGACCCGAGTCCTGCATCTGATCACTGGCTGGTGTTGAGCTTACAGAAATGCAGAGTTTAGGGAAATCTTCAAAAAACCTGTCTGGTTGGGCATCAGTCCTGGGGACCAGCCCGTAACTGATGCCGGGGAGGAACGAATCCGTCCTCAGTGGTGGCGGCTGGTTTCCATCCACGCTAGGCTGATGCACCCTTGTCTCCAGCAGCATTCACCCACTTCACCACATGTGGGGACCCTGTTGTCTCCCTGCCGTTACCTGGGGTGGCACCTACCTGCCATAAACCTCAGTGCCTCCTTTTTTTTGAGCATGCACCAAACCATCAGTACAACCGTGAGAGAAAAAATCAGGGAAATGGGGCCGGGCAGGACTCGGGGAGGGGATGGGCCCTGAGGCAGCAGAGCTCAGCCGTATTCTTGCTGTGGGGCCAGGGGCTGAGCTGCCCCATGGCAAGCAGGTCTCCACTGGAGGCTGTGCCCCCAGTCTGGCTGGGGAGGATGCTGAGCTGTGGGATGTGCTGCTGATGGGTTTTAAATGCATGGTGGAGGCTGCTGTGGCACTGCAGGACATTATCTGACCCTTTGCCTGGAGCTGCTGGGATAAACTACCTAAGGAATGTCTGTTAAGATCTGTGATACCTCATTTCTCTCTTTTTTTTTTTTTTTTTCTTTTCACCCCTCCCCTGAGTTCTGTGGCGTTCATGAAGGAAATGGGTCTAATCAGAGGGAAGCTGCAGGAAAAAAGCTTGCATGCTGCATAAAAAAAAAAAAAACATTTCTGAACAAAGTTGTGTTATGAATAAGCTGGAAAAGCCTAAAGCTCTGAAATGGTGATGCAGCCTTGGCTGTAGCATCACTGCAAGAGAGCACACTGCTCTTGTGCCCGGGGTCAGCGATGATACGCTGGGCCAAGCTCTGAAACCTGCCCCTGCCCTCCTGATTTTCGGTATGGCTTGGCTCCCGCTGCTCATCCTGGCCTTTCCAAATGGTGCTTCCATGCCTTCCTCTCCTGTTACCCCAAGAGAGCATCTCCTCTAGGGCAGGCATCCGTTGCTCGTCCTTGCAGCTCGGTGAGGTGCCGGAGCAGATATTGCAGATCCGTTTGCACGCTTTACATTTAAGCACATGCTTCAGATATCTCGGTGTGCAGAGCTCGATGTGCCGGGATGAGATTTCCAGCAGCGTTTTGCTTGCTTGAACCCCATCATGCTGCTGTGTCCTTTTCCTGTGGACGTAGCTCCAGCGGCAGGAGCTGGCACCAGCAGGATGGAACCGTTTGGGTGCACGAGCAGGAAGAAATATCATCACACTTAACTTGATACACATCCTAATGTTCAATTTCCATTAATTGAAATCATGTTGAAATATCGAACTTTTTAAGCATAAAAGTTTATGTACCATGGTTAGTATGCTAATGGATATTTTAGTAATCTTTTAAGGTTAGTGTTGCAGCCAGATGCAGCGATAAGCATTTGTTTGTAAGAGTTATTTTGCTTTAACCCCTTTTCCTGGAGCGTCCATATAGTGGAGACTGTTTGTGGCTGCGCTGTGGCTGCCATCCAGCTGTAATTTTGAGGGTTTTTTTTTGATCAGATCCACTATGCGAACTTGAATTGCGGATATTTTTGCTCATTATCTTTGGCAGTAAAAATGCATATATCTAAATTTAAATTGCTGTTTGCTGAGGATATGTGACAGTATTTAGAATTCAGTATTATTTTATTATCTCTTTGAAAGGCTTAAAAAAGGCTCATTGATTTCAAGAGACATTTCTGCAACGCGTAAAAATACCAGTGAAGTAGCTAACATTTTCCAGTTACTGTTGACTTCAAATTTAGCAACCATTGTCCCTGTTGATATATTTGATGCTCTAAAAATGTACTTGCCATTAAGTAGGAAGCTGAAGTGATTGGTAGGCAGATAATATTCTTTAGTAGCTATTAATAATGCTCAGAGGACGTACGCTTTGGAGTGTATGCAAAAAGCCATGGAATTGTGTAGGAAGGAGGCAAAAATAACGTATATGGCTGCTTTATTTGAAAGCTGCCTTTATTACTCGATCTGTATGTACCGCAGCGATCGCTGCCCGAATTAGCGCATCGCGAGCGGGAGAAAGCGATCCGCAAACAGAATGGTGCGCAGCTAATTTTGTTTGGCAAACTGAGATCCGATCCCTGCTGTTTCACGCCCTCCGCGAGCTGACTCAGTCGCTCCTCGCAGCGTCCCAGTGAAATGCCTGGGGACCCGATTCTGCTGGGGGGCTTCAGTGGTGTAGGGCTGCTCGCCCGAGCTCACGGGAATGAGGGAATTAATATCCCGTTACGAGAAAATGGAAATTTTCAAAACAAGTGTAAAGGCGTCGCGGCTGTTCTCACTCCTTTTGTCTGTTCCTTAAGCCAGGAGGAGGGTTTTTGTGTTAGCTGCTGCGAGTTTCTCCGTGCTAGAGGAAGGATTTCTCTTTGTCTCCCAGAGTTCTGATCCCCTCTTAAAATCACGCACGCTTGGGTCCTCCCGTGCAACACGTCTAAAGCTGCTGCCGGCTCGCGCAGCCCGGCTGTCACCCAGGGGCTGCGCCTCGTGTTGGGAGGATAACCGTAAAATTATTAGGGTCTATAAATAGTGGCGATAACTTTTACAGCCTTTACATTGCCCCAGTGCTGCATAACACGCTCAAGTCACGGGCTAGGCTTGCTTTTAGTGCTGTGTCACGTGTTGCTGTGAAACCTCGTTATATCACGATATAACAAGCAGCTGTTGCGTTGATAACACGGTGCCTGCAGCACAGGTGGGGGGATTCTTTCTGCAGTTGCTAACAACTGTAGGGAAGCTTTACGTTTTCTGTGGTTTGTTCCAGTTTCTCTGAAAGGAAACAAATTCAGGTCTGTGCTGAATGTTTCTGGCTGCCCAAGGGTTTCGATGTGAAGCTCAAACTTAATGAAATAGCTTTTTAGAGAGCCTTTTATTATTAGCATTTACAGGAGAAAGCACTTTTTCTTCCTTCTGTTTTTGGAAGATGTACAAATAGATTCACGCAGTGTTATTGGCCACAAACTTCTCTGTGTTAATTTTATACCGAGGTCTCAGAGTTTTGAGAACCTCGGTCTTGGCATAGAGAAGGAAAAGCATCTTTGTTGCTCTGTGTGCAGAGAGAGGTTAAAACTCCTGTAGCTTAAGAAACAGAGGAGGAAGTCCAAGAACAGTTTTTATAAGCCACAGTTTAACTCATTTGTAAGATTTTATGCAGGAGCTGGATGACTTACTGTTTTTCGGTGTCTGGGATATATTGCTGTTGACTTTGGAAATGGAAACATGGGTTTATTAAGACTCTGATAGCTTTAGTCTGATTGTTGCCTTGACAGGTGGTTAAGGCATTAAAATATATGGGTTATGCCTCGTGCTATGGTAGAGCAATTACTGGGTAAGTGTCCTTTGACACTGGAAAATGATCTTGCCAAACTTCTGCTGTCAAGTTGAATAATCTCAGTCTTGCTAAAGCCCATAGAAATGAGGAAGAAGCATTGTGAATGGTAACTTTCTCTAAGTGAAGGCCATACGAGGGTGTGTGATTTCTGTCCCAGATGGATCCTGTCTGTTTGAGCAGAAAGCTTCTGCTCCAAACAGCATCTATCCTGGGTTAAATTGTCCTAGGTTATGCAAGAATTGCTGAGACTTGTTTCCATTTGGGCTTTTGAGTTTAGCCTGACTCTTTTTTGCAGTGATGTGATATAATGACATCAACTTCTGGTACGTTTATGACAT
Organism: Eurypyga helias; assembly: GCF_000690775.1. Taxonomy (NCBI): domain Eukaryota; kingdom Metazoa; phylum Chordata; class Aves; order Eurypygiformes; family Eurypygidae; genus Eurypyga; species Eurypyga helias. The sequence goes on from NW_010265526.1 coordinate 8,523, forward strand.
CAGTGTTTGTAAGAGCATCCTTTTTGGCTCACTGATGTTCTTCTTCAGCGGGAAAGCCTTGGCATTGGTTGGCCTCAGTCAGGTTTAGATTTGTTTGTGTTGCTTTCTGGGGCCAATTTAAGGTTTTTATTGTTTCTTCTGAGCCTTAATGATGTCAGCGTTTCCCTGAGGCAGGGATGGTGTTTAAGCACTTTACTGTGGGCTCGGAGGATGAGCGCTGGAGTAATGCCAGGTGAAGAAGAGGGATGCACTGCTATCTGGCTCGTTGGTCTTTGGTTTGGATAGTGCTGGTGTGAGCCAAACTGCTAGGATCTTTTTGGGATCCCAGCTGACTCTTGTCGAACATACCTAAGCTCATCTTATGTGTGTTTCTTAAACCAGTCCTCTATTAAGTTCTCTGGGAACTGATATAAACTGGAACATGCCTGTGTTTCTAGGAATATCTGGAATAAATCCCCTCTTTATTTGATGGCACAGGCTCAGAGGCTTGTTTTGCCAGGTAAAATGAGGCTTTCCTTGGGAGTGAACAGTTTGAGGTGCTGGAACAGCATCACTTATCAGATCACACGAGCCTGACTTAGTCGTATTGAGCAGGGTGTATCTGGGTGCCAAGGAACATGGGGCCTTAGTGGCACATGGAGATGTGACAGAAATAAACATACCAAAGTACCAGGGAAGGGCGGAGAGAGGAGCAAGCACTACCTCAAATCCTCTCTGTGGCTATGTATAGGTGCAGTGGATGAAATACAGCCTTGAGGGCATTGAAGTTGATTTTTCCTGGGCCTCTGCAAACGTACGTATGGCTCAAGGGCTGTGATACCGGGTCTTTACTCTGACATGCATCCCCAGGGAGCTGGCAGTAACTAACTCAGCGATAGTCTTTGTTTTTAACACTCTGCTTCGTTTCTTTCCCGCCAAGTTTGGGTTTCCAACAATATGATTACTTATGGATTTGTAAGTTAGAAATAGCTTGGTAATTGCTATATTGCTTTGCCTGCAGTAGCAACGAGCGTCTTAAATTTAATGCATCATCCACACAGAAAATTGATATTTGGCCAAAGCTCGAGGCCTCTGACAGCTAATCTTAAAGAGCTTTTGGTTGACATGTAAAATAGAGACTTGTGGATGACATTCACAGGAAAATTGACAGTCTCTAGGATTATTCCGTAACAGAAAGCTATTTCTTACAGTTGGCTGAAAATACTTGAGGATGACTGAGTTTACATGGAAACCTCTGCTTGGAGGTCAGCAATGTGAAGGCCTGAGACATTAACCGCTTGGATCACACGCAAAAATCCTGTACCACCTCATAATTCAAAGCCCGAGTTCTGCCTGATCTTTGGGGTTTGTCTGATGAAACCACACTCGTGAGCTGCAGACTGGGTAGTTAATAGTAGTAGGTTTCTTTTAATGTGCTTTTGCTTTGATTTTCCTCCCTAGAATACAGCCTAAGCAGCATGAATACCCCAGAATAAGTCTTCCTCTGAAAAAATTAAAATAAGGAACTTGACAGTGTTTCTATTGAAGATACCTGGCATGTTTGTGCAGATACACGTGTCTACTTTGATTATGTGTTTTGCTGGCAATCACAGTATAAAGGACTAGAAGTTTCAGCAGAGGAACCTGTGGCTCAGTTGGGTGAATGCATGCTTCTTTTCACCAGGGTTGCATGATGCTTTTTTGGGTAAATAGGTGTTTCAGCATGTTTTGTCAATATTTGGTTTTGAGTCAGTAGGTCTGGATGACTGTTTCAACAACTACTCAATATCTATTTATTAAACACAGCGCTTGTGTTCAACAGAAAATGTAAGACCCAATTTCAAAATTAGGCCCACGCGATTATGCAATCAGGTAATCGCGCGTGTAATTGCTTGCACAAATGGTCAGTTAGATGTGTAACTGTCCATTTGCATGCAAAATTAACCAATTTTGCAAATTGGGCTTTGAATATTCATGGTAGAAAACACAGCTTTCTAGAGATGGCTGTGTTGCCCCTTCCCCTTATGTTGGTGCCCTCCCTTTACGAGTCTTGTGCATTTTGTCTTCGCTTAAATGTTGGTAAGAAGCTGCTGGAAGTGAAGGAAAAGTCTTTTCCTTCTCAAACTTGATACGTATCAGTGCACTTCCAATGGGTAAAACACTGGCTGTCTGAGGAGAAATGCTCCCAAAGTACGGGTTGTGGCACAGTAGTTCATTACTGTGCCTGATTGGTATGGATAAGCACTGGATAAAGAAAACGCAGAAAACCAAACACCACTCATGGCTACTTGGAGGCGTTTAGAGAACGTGGTAGGTTGAACAGTAAAGCTGTGGATGCAGCCGCAGGTGAGCCAGTACAAAAGGTGCTTCTCTGTGTTCAGCTATCAGCTGAACAGTCTCAAAATCCCTTGGATGAGCAGTGTAACAGCATTGCAGCCAAGGTGGGTACTGCTGGCAGGGTAATGCATGCAAACAAAGCAGCGAGGAGGAGTACCGTGTTAGTCCACGTGCTACTTGAAAGCCAAAGATGGAAAGAAGAGGGTGTAACACACTTAATACAAGTAAGGGGCAAAGCCAAAAGCAGCACTGGGCTCTCCCGACCGAAGTCTAGCGCGTTTGGTTTTTGCTTTCGCTGTGGCACTCTGCTCCGGATCTGAGACAGTTGTTGAAAGGGCCCTGAAGAAGGGGGGTGGTGTGTTACACCTGTGTGTGTGTTGCATTTAAGACCTGCTAACATACATGGCTGCTTCATGGCTCTGGGATTTACTGTTTTGAAAACACGTAATACGATGCTTTTGCCACTGCAAAAGCAGTTGTTTGATGTATGTGTACTTACACACATACATATGTATACACACACTCTCCAGAATTACTCTTTTTGTTTGGTGTGCTACCAAAATATGTCTTTTTGCTGAAAGAATCCAGCAAAATTACATGGCTGAAAGGTCTGTAGAAATACTCGCAAGCACCACTTTGCAGTTAGTGCAAGCTCTTGTTTTCCTGGCACGTTCCCTGGGTGCTGGGGTGAGATGAGTTTTTGGTTGCTGTGGGCTCTCTGTGTGTTAGAAGAGGGAGAATTAATGTCTTCTCCAAGAAAAACGGAAGGATTGTGTAACTGGCTCGTGCGGGTAGGCTGTAACGCCCAGAGGTATGCGGTGATGATTTGCTATCAAAATTCGGCGCCTCTTCCAAGGAGGGAGTGCTTGTTCATTCCTTTAGACACAGGCATGTGCTTATGCCTTCTGCAGATTGGGCTGGAGGAAATACTACTGTCCAAATTATTCCTGCAAAACGGGGAGCCACGTTGGCATCCAAGGCACCGTGCTTCCTAGTATAAATCTCTAGTGTTTTCCCTGCTTTAGAGCCCACTGTGACCGTTTACCATACGGGAGAAGGTGGATTTGGCTGAAATGCTTTAGGATTTGTTGTCTGGGACCCCAGAGTTTTGAAACTCTGGATGGGAGATGCCACAGGTTAGCAAAGCCTTTGGGCCTGACCTGAGGCAACGGGGTGAGCGCGGGTGGGCATTATAAAAATATACTATTTTTTTAAAGTACTTTGGAGTTTTCCCTTGCTGCTTCAGCAGCAGTTGTGTCCTCGTGCTTGCCTGTGGCAGGACGAGTGCTCCTGTGCAAAGTGGCCATCGCTTCTGTGTAGGCGGTTTGGAAGCAAAAACAGTATCTCATGTGAACCTCCTTGGTAAAATCTGTCCTTTTGAGCCCAAACCCTCTGACTTTTTGTGAGAACCAGCAGTCGTGAGTAGTTACCTGCAAATCAGATCCACGCTTTGTGCTTCCCAGCATCGCGTGGTCTGGGTATGGATGCAGCCACCCTGTGCTTGGCGTGCGTCTGCCACTGTGTGGGAAAGGGCTGTTTTGGCAGCCCTGCGTGCTACCTCTGCTCCTGCCGCTGTGGTGCTCCCTCCCAAGGGAAGGCTTTTCCGCAAGGAGACATGGACAAGGAGGCGTTGTCTACAAGGAGACACGTGGGGTGGGTGCTTTCACCGGAGGGCGAAGTGGCACCTTGTTTTCCCCAAGCAATGGTACGCTGAGCCTGGGAAGGATTAAGCAGGAGCATATGAAGGTCAGTTTTTATTCCTGAGCAAGAGGTTTATGTCCTCTGTGCATATTAATTTCACAGCTTGGGACACAGTAGAAAGGAGGGCACGTAAGAGCGCAAGTGTGTTGAGATGGAAGAGGGAGCTCAGCCTACCAAGCAGTCTTTCCCTCCCACGTTGCATTAGCACGGCTGCTGTAAAAATGATGGAAGGGTCCAAGCCCAAAACTCCAACATGACTAATTGTCTTTTCATTTTGTTTGTCTGTGTGGCATTTAATTACTTTTGTCTGGTGTTTGTGGGAGGTTACGGGGAGAAAGAACACGGAGTCACAGGTTGCTGTGCACAAAATTTGCATAATTCACGTCTTACATGCATATAAACCAGAGCTTGCAGAACTTGTCCTGACGCCTTCCCAGTAGCTTTGGTGAGGACTGTGCATCCGTGGAGGGTGAAGGAGGTGGCGTCAGGAAGGCACAGTTTGTAGGTGAGCTGCAGAGGTGGAGGTTGCCTCTGAAATGGTGTTTGAATGGGGCAGCCGGGAGCGGTGTTGGAGCACGTGAAGGTGGTGGAGCTCCGTCTTGGCACACTGAGCGCTCGTCATCTAGTCTGGCAAAGCACGTACGGGTTGTACTTGCAAAGGAGTTGCTGCGGTGGGGTAAACGTGACTACATGCTGTGCATCAGCCATTGTACGGGAACTGCTGAGATATGTAAATGTGTGTGTATATGCTTTTTACTTCATTTGTAAGGGTAAGATAACCTGACCTACTTATTTAGGCTCCAGCTACCCCACGTATGTGTCTCAAACCTCTAAACCACTTCTGATAAACAAAAAATCCTATAACTTTTTGTGGGATGTGCAGGCAGTCCTTCCAAATTCCGGTGCAGATGATTACTGCGTTTTCTTTATTCCTCTGTGTAGAGACCCATCAGCCTCCTGCCTTTGGAGAGGACGTGACCTTGGTAGGGGATTTGTGGGCAGGAGCTGGTGGCTCCTGGATGGCAGCTGTGGGTTGGTGTTGCAGGACTTCTCAGAGCATTTACATGTTGCTGGGAAGGTTTTGGTGGCTGTTGGAGACCACCGACTTGCTTTTCTGCTGTTGGCCCCCTGAGGATTGGGAATCGCAGTCTTGAAGACTTCAAAGCTCTCCAAAGGCATGGATTTCTGATCCGTGGTCTCGGTTCAGACTGATGTGAGGGACAGCCTTCTGAGTAAACTTACAAATCCATGAAGCGTTTTGGGATGGGGAAGGCTCAAAAACGGGCTGAGTAAATTATAATACTAATTATATTATCAGCAGAAGAGCTAGTAGGTATCCTCACTCCATAGCAACTGCCATGCTCTGTTAAAGACACTGCTGTGAGAAAATGCAGGTGAAAGGGTTAAAGTGTGTTGCTCGGTGATAAGTGATGTACAGGAGGATGCAGGACCCTGCCCCTGTGAGTCGTGCATTGGTCCTGTGGGTGGGAGTTGGGTCTGTGGGCTGTCAGGTTTGACCCTGCAGGTGGGTGAAAGCCAGCCCACGGCAAAAAGCCGTTTTTTGCGTTCAGGTTTGGGTCACTGCCTCCTCCTGCATCACTGCTTGCAACTCTCACAGCCTTGGGTACAGGCTTGCTTGTCTTTTAATCTGGCCATGAAAGAAAATATTACATGTGAATTAAAAGATCTGTTTATTAAGGCAGTTCTGGCTTACAGTTAGTGACCTAAAAAGAGACTGTGGATATTCTTGATTTTTAGAGGCATTAGCCTACCTTTAAAAACTAGTAAAGAACATGGTATTTTAGACACAGCTGTTAGCGCTGTACATGGAGAAAAAGCAGACTACAAAGCACTGTGCAGGAAAATTGATTTATCATCAATTTATTGCTTGGAGCTGTAGGCAAACTCATCTCAAGACAGAACAGAGATCTATAAAATCTTTTCATCTGAAACTATGAATTAAATTGGGAGGAACCGCTGATGAGACACCAGAACCAACCCTTAAACCAGACAGGCTTTTGGGAGCGGGTCTCCTGCTGCAGCAAGCGGGGTTGGAGGGATGATGCTGATTTACACCAGCCGAAGATGCGGAGCTTAATTTCTTTCCTTACTGTGAATCCAGCTTACTCAGGAGCAAGCCTACTCTAGCTCCCCCCGCTTCCCCCCTTGATTTCAATATAGATTTTCCTTCCTTCGTCGGCACGTCTTGTTAATCTTGCAGTTTCTTTTCCTGACGTGTACTCTTTTCTTCTGTTGTGTTTGTGGTTTCTTAAACCTCCTAATAACAGGGTAACTTGCCTTTTTCCGCAGGAAGCCTCTGAAAACAAGCTGATGCATCTCTGTTGTCAGATCGCTATATAAATAAATAAAATCTCTTCATATGTTCCCTTCAGAGAAGCGAGTGAGGCAGTGCTAAAGAACTCTCTCCCTGGCTGCTTTTTTTTTCTTGGGGGGAAAAAAAAGCTTTATTATGTCAGCGACCTGTAATAAATAGCACTGCAATGAGAAGCAACAGCCTCATTCACCTTGCATCCATGCAGAAATAACTAAGCTCTCTTCCCATGCCTTGGGGGTAAGAAAAAAAAAAAAAAGGGAATTAAAGAAAAGAATTGACCTTGGCTTGCAGTCGCTCCCGTACTACCAGGGAACAGGCTACCAGCGAGAGATTGAAGTTTCGCTGGCTGTTCTGGCAGGCGGCGTGTTGCCGGCGTTACTGCGAGCCATTCAGCCTGGAGTGCTTGAAGTACGGTCCGTGTCTTTCTCTTGCTGCCTCAAAGTGTAGTTAGCTCAACTCTTAATTAGCAAAAGACAAAGGTTTGGAAGATTTAAATGGTTTAATGGGGAAAAAACCCCAAAACCGACCAAAGTAAGTTTTATGCAATAATGAGGCACAGTGTAGTCAGACCGTTTCTCTGCAATCTGTTAATTTTTACTGATTAGTCACAGTTTATTATGAAGTTAAAGTAATTTGAAGTTTGCTTGGAAGTTGAAGAAAATACTGAATTAAAGAGGAAAATAGTGTAAAAGGCTTTTAAGAGAGCTGGTAGAAGGCAGACAGATGAAAATGTGCTTTTGTACATCTGTCTGTAAAACCTCCAGGTAAATCTGTGTATGGTTTTTTTAATTACTTTCTCATTGGGGTATTTGATTTTTCAAGTTTGCAAGAGGCATTGGGGGGGGGGAAAAAAACCCCTATGCTTATTTGTTAGGGTTGTTATATGTTGGTTTTGTATCAGCAGGTGCCTTCCCTTTCCCTGTGCAGCTTCTCTGCCTCTTCTCTCTGCTGAGATAACAAGAAGGTTGGGAATGAGGAGACAGAAGGAGAAGCAGCACCAGCACGATTGCTTTCAGGTTTTCCTTTGCCCCCTGTGACCAGACCCTGGGGCTGCAGAAGCCCTGTTGGCTTTGGGAGCCTGTGACCCCTGTGCTGCAGGTCTGACACCCCCCAGCCCTGCAGCGGGTGTCACAGGCACCCCATGTCCCCCCTTTTAGTAGCCTTTAGCGGGAGCTGCTAATCCACCGGTATCAGCCCAGCACTTGCTGTGGTATCCAGCAGGTCAGGATGACTAAACTCCTCCGTTGGTTCGCCTGGGAAAGGCGAATGGCAGCTGTCATATTGTTTTAGCATCAGGTTACTTCTGAGCGCGGTGCCGGTGTTATTTTTAGTGTGTGTGTGTGTCCACATGTCTGTCGTCTGTGTACGGCTGCACAGGCGTGTGCTGGCGACAAGGGGGACTAGCTCCTGCCTGCAAAAATCCGGTTTCCCCAGCAAGGTGAGGAAGGTGTAAGGATGCAGTGGGAAGAGAGCAGCAGGGGAGAGAAAACACACACCATTGTTTTATTTTCTTTTTTACGAGCTCTCTGAGGCCAGCTTTGCTTGCTGAGCATCATCATGGGCTCAGCTCATCCTGCAGTAAATACAGTTATTGGCCCTGCCCCTTGCAGGGCGGAGGCGGTGCGCCCGCCTGGCGTGGGTGAAATTGCACCCAGTTATCTGCCTGAGCAGTGCGCCTGGTCAAGGCTCCTCGTGGTAACAAAATGCAGGTTTTGCAGCAGGAAAGCCTGGCTTCACGCCGCTGGGAAGGGCTCTGCTCCCCGTCAGCTTGTTAGAAGAAATACGTACATGCATCCCATCAGCGGCCGCATCCCTCTGTGAAGTGCGTCCTTTTCACGTGGCAGTGCCATCTCCCCAAAATCCACACGCAATCCTCTGACAGGGTTTTGTGTGCTACCCAGCCTCGTCCTTTCCCATCGGTGGGGAGCAGAGATGCTCTACAGGGTTGCATTGACACCTTCCCAAACTTAGCAGGGGTGGGCAGGCAAAAAGGGGAGCGGGATGCGAGGCATGCTGGCGGCACGGTTCAAGGGAGGCTTCGGGAAAGAAATGCAGGGAAGAAAAGAGCAGGTTGTCTAATAAGTCTCAATCTGAGAGAAGTTGGACACTTAACCCATTCTTTCTTGTGCATTCCCGGATCCAGGAGACGGGAAGGTGTGCAGTAAAGGCAATTCTCGCCCTGCTTCTGTTTCTTGGTGGGGTGAAATTTTCTTGCAGCAGTTTATTATAAATTTGTTTGATATTCAGTCTATAAGCAGTAAAAATAATGAAGCCATTTAGTATTCCTGGGGATGCCACAAGTACTTCTGCAAGTATTTTATTACTGTTCAACATTAGTTAATGGACGCTTGCAATACGCTGTTATCACTTAGGCTGCTTCTCACTTCTTTCTGAGCATTTTTCTTCAGCACGGAGTACCATGCAGTTTTAGTTCATATGATGCTTAAGATGTCATGTGGTGGTAATTTAACGAGCAAGAAGGATAAGCATACGTAGGTACTACTGGCGTGATGCTGCCTGGTAGCTGTCCTGTCTCTGCCCTGGGTTGGGTTGGGTTGGAGGGGGTGGTTGTGCTCTCCATCCCATCTTGGGGCTGGGGAGGAGGTTGCCTGAGTTGTGTTGAACTCACCTGGACGTGACATGGGGGTTCCTCTGCCCTTGGCTTCCTAGGAGGGTCTGGGGGAAAGCCTGTATGGGCAGTGGGCTCTTCTCTTCTGTCTCCTTAGACTTACTTGAACATCAGCATCCCTGGAATTGGGGCAGACTGGTCCTGTTGAACTTGGCCACAAAATGCCACGGTTTGGAGCACCTGGACTGATGCAGCATGCTCTGCCACCTCTAGAACTTCCTTTCTAAAGGAAACTGGCTAAAAATAAACAAAAGAGGTTCTTTATTTGCCTTTTTTTTTTTTCTTCTACACAGTGTTTTTGGCAGGTCAAAACACTTTTGTTATCTAACTACTCCTTCCAGCATTTCATTGTTAAGTGTTTGTTAATTAACACTTAACGACTGGGTTATGATGGAACTACGGGAGTCTTATCTGAAGGCAAAGCAATTGGCAAACGGAGTCATTATGATCAGAGCAACTCTAATGAATGTTAAATTAATTCATAATAATGTGACACCTAAAATCAAATGTTAAGCATATTGTTAATAATTACGGATGCACTTTTACCTCATCCTCTTTTAATATTATTGCTTTTTGCTGCATATAGAAGAGAGCCAGTTTTCCAGTACCTATCTTTTTACATTGATAATTCCAGACTTATATAGCAGCAAATAGCTTAATTACCTATTTGTCTTTCACAGTAATTAGATACACGAGTGTGAAAGCTAGGAAGTTGCTGTAAATATATATAATTTATTATGACGATTCTGTAACTGTGGGTTGTTACATAAAAGTGACAGTGTAATTAATGAGGATGGTCTGTTGCGTGCCATCTTTCATGGGAGAAAGGGGAGGGGAAAAATGACAAACATTCCCACACTTAGGATTAATACAATACCTGTGGCTGGTTATTACAGCTATTGGAGAACTCAAAGTCATTTATTTTAAATAAAATTCGATACTTGGATTTAATAAAAAAGTGCCTAAAATCAGTTTTTACATGCTGAACCCAGATCTGAGTTGTCTTGACTGTATTGGTGGCTTTGAAACCATCTTTATTTTATTGAGTTAGTTTTCTTGCTTACCTGGCACTTTAAAAATAGGAACTCCTTTAAAAAAAAGTGAAAAATAAAACCCTCCATTGTCCCAATGTCCGTGAGATGCAGTAGTGGCAGGTGGGAGGGTAGCAGGCACATCCCCGTAAGGTGAGACAGGAGAGTGTCCCATCAAATGCCTTCACTGTTGAAGAACACCCATCGCACCATGCTTCAGTGTCCAAAGGTGGTTATTAATGTTTGCTCTCCTTTCTAGAGCACTTCAGTGTTCTCCTTCCCCGGTTCCAAAGTACTTGCCAGGAGGCTGTTTCCCACATCAAAGTTTGATGGCGATGTCTGTGTTGCCCAACAGACAACAATGATCTGGGCTGCCTGGGACAGGGAGCTTGAAGGATGTTGCTGGAAACAGCAAGAAAAATACTCAAACTTCGAAAACAAGTGGAATTTGAAGGTGGTTGGAATGAGCAGAATGTCACAAAGAGCCTCAGTGGGCGTTTGGTGCTACGTTTAGGTTTCAGTGCATTGTCGTGGGTCTCCTGCTTCGCTTTACTCGCAAGTCTACATGGATGGGCATGTTGTGATGGAACAGGCCGTGGGCTTGGGGGCACGCTGTGGTCCAGTGGAGCCTGTGGAAGGGGAGGTGTCCCAGCATGATTTCATCTGGCCCAGTAAGGTGGCTTGGGCACAGAAGGCATGGCCCTTGGGTTGTGCTGCTGTGCCGCAGCCGTGCTGTGCTAAGAGCAGTAGGGCTGAGGCCTGCTCAGCCCGGCCTGTGCTTTCACATCCCACTGAGAGCAAAAGGGTCTGGGATTTGAAAAAGAAACAAAACAAACAAACAAAACACCAAAACCACAAACCAAACCAAAACCGCTCATTCTGTGGATGGAAAATAGTGATTGATGGTAATTAACGTGCACCGTATTATTTCTTTCCCCCTCCCCAAGGAGCACGTTACTGTTTGTGCAGAGCCGCGGGAGGTGCGGTGGCGATGCCTCCTGCTCCAATGGCTCTTCCCTTCCCAGGCTTCGGCAGCAAAAGCTCTGCCGGGAAGGTGGCGGTGAAATCCCTTGTGCTACAGCCGCTGCGAGGCAGTGCCTCGGAGGACTGTTTCTATTTCATCTCCTTTTTCCCCCCCTCCTGCAAACAGCGGCGTGGAAGCGAGAAGGAAGGCTTCCGTGGGCTGCGCCTCCAAAGGTCATACAACACTTTGTTTTCCCCGACATGACACAGCGTGACAGAACAAAGTATTTATCTTGTGTACTTGTCAGCTTCGTTCTGCCGGCTCGGGAATGATGAAATACTGCCGAATATGCTGCTGCTTGTTTCTTTTAGGGACTTGTGCTGATTTGTTTAAAGTGTCGTCTGCACCCAGCAAATGCTTCATTTATTACAGCTGACACCTGAAAATGTCCGAGGGAGATGCATCAAGGCATCACGCAGATATTATTTTCTTTATTTGCTGTTGTTTACTTATGTGCTCTATAAATGCAGTCTGTAATGATAAATCGTGTTTCTTGACGGTGCCACCTGTGTGTGTGTGTTGAAGCGCCGCGGTGAGGTTTCTGGAGACGTGTTCCATTTCCATCAGAAAAATGCATTTTGACTCCTGATGGGGTCAGCTTAACTGTTAATTATTGCGGTGAGTCACTAATGAGCTCTTGCCTCAGGAACTTCGTATGGCCTCTCCTCAAACTTTTCCCCATTACTTGTTCTGATGCTTAAGCGAAAATAAAAATAGATCTCTTGCAAGAAGGGTGTGGGGAGGAGTGAGATGGTGATGTGACCCTGCTAATTTTGGTATTTGATGTGAAGGCTTTCAGATTTAACTCTGAGTCTCATGTTTGGCTTTGTGGGTGATTTTTTTTTCTACTATTTTTTATTTATTTTTACAGTAAGAACTCCCATGTTGTCCCCAAAGGATAATGGAAAATCCAAGTTCCTCTCTCAGCAAAACAATCAGTGCAAAAATAACAAACATCAAAGAGATGGAGGGAAGCAGTTTGCTCACAGAACTAATTGCTAACATTACCATGTGTCAAAGTAAAGAATTAAAATGTGACTCCAAGTTCCTAAAAATGCACTTGCTGGGAGTTTGTCAGCAGCGTGTGGTTCAGGGAAGTGGCTTTGGTGCCTGCAGTCCTCTGTCACCGGATGGTTGTGTGGGCTGGCAGAGGTACAGGCAGTATCGGGACCTCCTGCAAATCACTGCTGAGGGTAAAATGGCCCTTTGGGCGCATTGAGGAGCCCCTCTGACGGCTCTTCCAGTGGCACAGCTTTAGGTGGGCTAAGACAACACATAACACAGCGTGTTTGCATTTTCCTGTGTCCTGCTATGTATGCATCTGTAGAGCATACAATGCATGCATGTGTCTGTACAGAATACTGATGCTGTCTAGCCGTGGGGCAAGTGATGGATGCCATATCGTATTGAGAGAGCCCTGGCTCTTCAGCCGTTGGCATAGGTTATACTACAGAGGAGGTGCATTGCCTGGAAAAATACACATATAGGAGAAAAATAAGCGTATTTGTAGGTTTTACTTCCCCTAGGTAAATAAGCAGGGCTGGGGAAACAAGGCCGCCTCTATACGATGGGAACTTCTGAATGGTAAATATATTGTGTGCTTTAATGGTGTTTTGTTTTACAGCTGCTGTTACAATTTTATTTAGCAAAATTAGATTCCTTACTTGAATAGTATCTTTGGCTTCATTTAGTGTGGTGTGCCTTCCACTCGGTATGAGCAGGTTGGAGGGGAAGAAGGGCCCCACTTCTCCTTGGGTGCAGTTTCTTGCAGTGGCTGAACAGGGGTTTGCAGCGATGCTTGGGAGCTGGCCTGGGGGTGTAGGGTCCCAGGGCCCTAGGTCTTCTGGCATCCCCCCATGTCAGCCACTTCTTGGTCACCTTGGTTCCTGCTCCTTTCTCTTGTCATCTTCTGGTAAGATTTTTGGATGCAGGGACTGTTTTTTTCCCATGTGGCTGTGCACAGTGGCACCTGGGTTTTGGATTGTGGTAGGAGCATTAGGGAGACAGTTGCCACGATGGTCATATAAGGATAAATCTCATGAAGATGGAATTCAGGAGCTCAACTACTTTGTCATCTGGATGGCATGGTGAGCAGTTTTTGCTGCTGTTTTCTGCTGGGCAGTGCTGTGTGAGTGCCCAAGGGGGTCCTGACTTCAGGTGTTCCTTGTCTGCATTTGTTTCCAGAGGCAGGGTGTGGAAGTGTGCGGGTTGGCTGCTGGCTGCTGAAATGGCTAAATTTCTACCCCAGATGGGGAGGATTTGGCTTGAGTGGGAATTGTAAAGAGAAGCAGGTGATTACCCCTGGTCCAGCCTTTTATCTGAGATAAAGCTGGGGTGGTATTTGTCCCCTGTTTTACATGACCCAGCCAGCCAGAGTTTGCCAGAGCTCCTTAATCTCCCAAAATTTGGTTAATCTCAGTGGATTAAGAAATGACGCAATGTGTCAAACTGTCCTTGTTGTGTATGGGGCTGTACCTAATCTCCCTGGAGAGGAGGATGTGTGTGTCCCTATGGGAGGAGCGACCACTTGATTGAGGCAGTGAGAGCCGAGGATGCTGGTCCTGTTAAATTGCTGGTACTGGGAAAGTCCTTCAGTGGTAAACTACTGCCTTTATGCTCAGGAAGGTTTGGCTACATGTGTATCTTAATCCCCTGGAAGAGAAATTACCTCCTATCATGAAGAGAGCTTCAGTGAGGTGGTGTAATGTCCCTCTGTGTTAAGGCAGGATCCTCAAATATAATTGGTGTCAGTCATTTCTGTGTTAATAATTCACTGTGGCTGATTTAGCAGACAGATGGTGGTCCATATTATGGTGTACAAGCGGGGCTTTTCCCTTGGCCAAATGATTACCTCCCCAGTTTTCAATTAACAAAGGCTGCCAATTACTGGTAGTGGTTTTTCTTTTAATTATGCAGTTATTTGGCTAGGTAGGTAGCCAGCCTGGGGGGAGGGGGAGAGAGCTCAGTGGCATGGGTGAATCCTTAGTAGGAAAGCCCATATAAACGAACCAAGGAAGGAGAAGAGATGTGGTGGGAAAGAGAAGGAGATGCAGAACAAGGCAGCACGACGCACGAGCCTTCTTGCTGTTGATAAACAGCTTTAAAATGCCCAGCTGGCAGGTTGTGGCACGGAGGAAGGATGAGGTCTAGGAGATGCTCTGCTTTGGCAGTCTCCTGGCTGTATGCTTATTTTTAGCTCAGCAGGGTTCACTATTTGAACAAGACGAGCCAAGAAGGAAAGCCAGCCCCCAAGCAAACAGCAGGATGCTGCTGACTCCCCATCCAGGTGTGGGCAGATGTTTGCTTAATGCCAAGGAGCGGCAGCATGTGGAGTTGGCTGATGGATGAAATCTTGGGTTGCCATCTAGTTTCCTATCCTAGCTAAAAACAGCCCAGGCAATGAAAAGATACTTCTTCAATAGTTAGAGGCATCTCGTTTTCCCTTTGAGTCCCACGTTTAAATCATCAGAATCCTCTTTATCTGAATTGTTTCCTTGAGCTTATCTTCCTCTGCGGATCAGTCTTTCATCATATTTTATTTTGACAAGACCGTTCATCTTCCCTCCGCTTTGCTGCTACCAAAACCTGTCCCACCATTGTCCTCGAGGAGCGGGGAAGGAGATGGAAGAGGCTTTAAGCTTGAATTAGCTGGTGATGAGGTTGGGTCTCCTTTGGGATGGAGATATTAATGCAGCATCGTGAAAGATGAAGTCTGTCTTCACTTTGGGTGACTCTGATAATGAAAGAATGTAATTAATCATATTTGGCTCTGCAGAGGATACGTAATCTGGGAAAAACACCTGCCCTAAAGGTGGCAGGGAGTACGTGAGAGGAGCAACGAAATGGAAAGAGAAGCTGCAACAGCCCAGGCTACTTCTGTAGGAGGAGTTTTCAGCAGTACTTGGGGAAGCCTGTATGGCAGGATTTTATTGCACGTGTGTCCCAAATCCTCTGTTTTTTGTGTGCATCCTTCTGAAATTCTCCCCCAGTGCAGCAAAAACCTGTTGCTTGGTGCAGTTCACAGTGTATGAAAAAGCAGCACTTTGTTGCCGAAGAACAAGCTTGGGTTATGCACTGTAGTGCTGCAAAACAAAGGAACCCCCTTAACTCTCCACTGAGTCAAAAGCAGTTGCTTTGCTGAAGTAGCTGATTCAAGCCCAAAATAATTATCCTTTATTTATTGACACGTTAAAATGCCTTTTATTAGGTTTTGGTGCAGTATCTTGAATCTTTTCACTTGAAAGTTTTCTCGCTCATAATTTACAAGTCCACCCTTTGGTGTGGTGTTCCAGCTCCGCAGATTATGTGCGGAGCTAATTAAGTAATAACGATTGAGGTGCAGGGTATTTCCTTGGGATTAATGACTGTCTGGGAGGAGTTGATGGCCCAAGGTGTAGCCAAGGGCCATTAAGACCAGCCAACTATTAATTCTAAGAAAATGCCATGCGCCAAGGTCATTGCTGCTATTAGAAGTTGAGGGCAATGAGGAGGCAGATGTGGGGGGAGATGAAGTAACATGGAAGGTATATGGATTTTGAGAAAATGTAATATGGTTTTAATAGGTATCTGCATGATGTACCTGTTGATTAGCCACTCTGCTTCTTCCCTCCATTCCTCACCGTTCTGTCCAAAGTTTAATGGTGAGCATCATGGTGAGCAAGGATGATGCTTTTCTTGTCTGGTGCCCTTTTTCTTAATAGCACCTCGGATTTTGTCCACCTTAGAGGACACTTTATATATGCTTTTTCTTTTTTTTAAGGAGAAATCTTTAAAAACCCAACCTAGAAGCAGCCAAAACCATTCAGAATATCATGGCTCAGTGGGATGAGATGCTAAGTTGTCCGTATGAATAGGAAGGAGAAGAGTTGTGCTGTTGAAAAACCTATAGGCAAGTAAGGGCTAATTCAGGCTTAACCACAAATAGTGTGTCAGAGCACCTGTTTCTGAGGCAAAAGGACCACATTTCAAAGCTGAACTGTAGTTGCAATGTGGCGTTGTGCGTTTGGGGATTTTGGTGGAAGGCTAAGCCTAACTGCTCCCCAAAGGCTGTAGGATGCAAACAAGTTTTCAGAAAATTGCTGTGTGTATATTATGTTAAAAATTTAAGAGACTTGGGTTCATACGC
Organism: Eurypyga helias; assembly: GCF_000690775.1. Classification (NCBI taxonomy): domain Eukaryota; kingdom Metazoa; phylum Chordata; class Aves; order Eurypygiformes; family Eurypygidae; genus Eurypyga; species Eurypyga helias. Next base: position 24,684 of record NW_010265526.1, read on the forward strand.
CTTGAATTGTCACAGTTGTTGCTAGACTTCAGTTATGACCTTAAGTTCTCTGTCAGACACCTGTATTGCATGGGTTTTTTCTTTATCATCCATGAAGTAGGGCTTGTGACTTTGTGAGGCTGTTGTCCACTGGTGAGTTTCCCATGTGCTTTTCTCTTCCAGGGAAGTGCTCTGATATGAGTACTTGCCTTTTTCTCCCAGTCCCAATATATCACTCATCTCCTGCTGCTGACACCTGGATTTATACTTCTGAGGGTTCAGAGTTATAGGACCCAAAGAACCAAAACTGGTGATACCGGAGGGATTTTGGAGCCTTTTCCTGAGTGGTGGATATCTCATGGGTGGAAGCATGCGACCACTTTTATCACAACATGATGATGTTTGTGTGAGTGAGTGATTTAAAAAAAGCAACAACAGAGGGCTGTAGGAAAACCCATCAGAGGGGCCATCTCGGCTGCTGAAGGAGGGAGATAGATGTGTTGGTATCCATGGTGTAAACACCTGATTGCTCCCTTGGGCAAGCCCTGGCCTTTGGTGGAGCAATATACTTGCCACTGCTTTAAAATTAGGTTTGGGATGCCTTTCCCAGTTGATTTTTTTCCATTACTAGTCCTTGTGAAACCTGCCTTTCCTGTGTTTTCTCATTTGGCTGGAGCTGGGGAGAATGATTTTTTTTTAGAGGCAGAGCATTGAAAGTGTCCTTTTCAAAGAATACTTGGTGGAGTTTATGCTGGCATTCAGGCGATCTTGGAGGAGCCACAGGCATTCAGCATCCTCCTGTCCCTCCAAGAGTCTCCCAGCAGCTCAGGTAGTGCAAAAGCTGCCTTGGGAGGCTCTCCATTGGTGGCATCCTTTTGCAGTCTCTGGTCATGTCCCAAAATCAGTGTGCTTGGCTAGTGAAATGTGTTTTTTTTTTTTAATTTTTATTTTTGTTTTCCTTAGTTCAGTCATTTAAGGAGAGTTTTGAATGGAGTAGCGTCAGGTGGGACTGAAAAATCATGCTTTTCATAACTTTACAATGATGTGCAAGAAAATTACAATCTTAATAATGATAAATAATCTGTTAAAAGCAATTATGCCCTGACTAATAATCCCAACTAATAAACAGAATGTACTATGTAATTTTGGTCGTTTTCAGCCATCTGGCTCCGGTCTCCCTAATTGACTTAAAGCATAGTGACAAAGTCAGCAACATGGAGTGTTCAGCTCGGCTGAAATTCCTGAGCAGGCATTCCTTGGACAAATCTAGTTTTTTGTTGTTGGTTGGTTTTTTTTTTTAAAGGAAAAATAAATCAATACAACAAAATTATTACTGTCTCTATTACAACAATACAGATCATGAGTCCATCAGCATTGTCTTCCACTGAGCTCAAAAAACTTTATTTCTAATGATTTGATTGTGTACAGTTTCATTATTTTCTTGTGAAACTGCAACTGGAAGATTTTGAATGTATCCAAGTATCTAAATTCATGCTGGCACTTACTTCTGAAGCTGCCAGAATTTAAATGCTTTCAGTGTTGGCCGGATTTAAGGCATCTTTTAGAACTCCCTTTGGTTGGTTGCTATTTATGGTTTGTGGGTTTTTTTTAATTAATGCACATCGTTGCTAAAATTTCCGAGGTTTGAGCTCAGTCTGTCAGACCCCATGGTTTCACTTGCCAAAATGAAGTGGCGTGTCCATCGCTCTTTTTTCAGACACTGAGTTGGAGCTGGGTATTTCTTTATATAATTAGTGCAGAGACGGCTTTCTTTCTAATTTTCTAGCCAAATCTTAGCATGGCGACTTTGTGGCAAGCTCCACTTAGTCTAGGTGCTCATAGTCTTGTTTTAATTATAGTGACGAAGTGCCAGATCCAGTTTAATCTCCATTCAGCACTAGTGTGTGGTCCTTTGCAGTGGGTGGGCTTCTGTTTTGGACTGAAGGAGGAGGGGTTGAGTGCTGGGGTGGGATCAGCCTGAGGGGATGCAGAGTGTAAAGCAAGGTGTAACGGTCCGTATGAGAATATACAGCTTGTCTGGGTCAAACCACGATCCTCCTCATCCCGTAACTTGGCTCTGAGCGTGGCCACCGTGAGTACTGGGGGAGGATGTAAGAGCAAGACCCACATATAAAATTCTCCCTAGAAAACTTTACTGGGCTCCCACTAATTTCAGGCTCAGACCCCTGAGCAGGAGCTGGACACCTGCACTGAACTGGACTCTGTGGAGGTTTTTCAGCTGAGATTTTGCCTGTTTTTTTTTTTTTTTTTTTAACTCGTGCAAACTTTGGCATCCGTGTCGCCGTCCTGCAAGCCGATGTTTCACATGCGTTGCCCTTCATGTGCACTTCATGTGCATTTCATATATCCCTACAGTCCCTCTTGCTCTGATATTTTAAGGCATTTTTGGGTGGAGTTTGCAGAGCCCTCTGAGACCTGTTGCAGCTTAGCCCGTGGCTGTTAAAGCTTCGATGTTCACGGTGGCCATAAACTTGCCAACAGACAGCAGTCAGTATAGCTTCCATGCTACACGAAATGTAGGTTTTCCGCACCTTATGCGGTGTTGTTTTGCAGAGCGATGGAGGCAAAGCTCTCAAACCGAGCACAGGCCCCTCTTGCTCACAAAGCCAGACCTTCTCATCGCCCTGTGCTCCCGACTCATGGCCGCTCGTCAACTGTTTGTTCTTGGGGAGGACACGGTTTGTTGCCTGGATTTGCTTAATGAAGCAAATAGCCTGGGTTTGCCACGCCAGCCGCTGACGTTTTCTGCGCAGTTTGCTAAATCTGATTATGCCATTTGGACAAGTTTTAATATTTACACACTGTTAGAAGGAAGAGTTTGAATGGCTTTAAGAAGCAAATACGAGTGGTAGCTTCTGCCCCCAGTTCTGTGGGATACTGGTGCAATAAAGCTGTGGTTAAAGCAGTACCTTCTGAATACGTGGCATGCTGACTTAATACTTCATTGTTTTCACCTATGCTGCTGTGTATAATAGCTGCTCTCAAATACTGGTCCCTATCCCTTAATGTGTATCATCAGGTAATATCGACCTGTTTGAGGGGCTGTGTTGTATGTAGGTTTTCAGTAGATAATCATGTGAAGAGCTGCTAAGGTGGAAACACAATTTCTGTGAGATCTGTTGAGGACACAACGGTAATACTTCATTGTTTTCACCTATGCTGCTGTGTATAATAGCTGCTCTCAAATACTGGTCCCTATCCCTTAATGTGTATCATCAGGTAATATCGACCTGTTTGAGGGGCTGTGTTGTATGTAGGTTTTCAGTAGATAATCATGTGAAGAGCTGCTAAGGTGGAAACACAATTTCTGTGAGATCTGTTGAGGACACAACGGTAAAGACTTGAAGTTCAGAGGGAGGTCTGCAGCCCGATCTGTGTTTTTCGATGTTTATTTATTTATGGATCTAGATTAACCCGTGACTCATCCCAAACTTTGCAGCCCTCAGAATGGGAGCAAAGAGCTGCTTCAGTTTAAGCAAAGCTGTTGGGTCAAGGCCAGTGTGGGATGTGTGCCAAAATCTGGGATGAAAATCATCTCATTTTGGTCTGAGGCATTAAGGTACTTCCTGGAGGATTTTTAAATGGCTTGTGAGTGAACCAGTCTTCCTCGGTGGGTTCCATTAAAAGTGTCAATTTTGTCATTTTTAGGTTTGTAGGGTTTGGGATTTTTTTTTTTTCTTAGCTAAGAAAGCAGGACTTGAGGACCAGAATTTATTGTTATGTTTCAGTTGAATGTAAAACCAGAGATCTGCTGGGAATACTCTATTAAAAGAAATAAATTTAATAATAATTTTAAAAAAGGTGTATTTGCAATATCGGGCATTCAGTCTGTGTCTTGCGGCTGACAGGGAGATGTGAAAACCCTTGGTTAGGCTGATTGCCTTCATGATACGCTCAATATGAGTTAACTTGTTTTCTGTACCTTATACCATTTCATTTTGTAGTAGCAAATAAAGCTTAGATGTGGTAAATGTAATATCTACTGCTGCTTGATTTTACAGGCCAGTGAATAAATGAACTTCCTCTGATATTCCATATCTTCTCCTAATAAACAGAAATGCCGCAGTGGGATTGTGTGCGAGTGACTGGGAATTACTTATCTCTAGCTCGTCTCCTTAAAGTTGTTTTTCTCATACACTTGCATGTTTGCAGTTTACCAAGAAAATAATTTTTTGACATCAGATTTAAGATTGGTGATTTAAAGCTGAATCAGGGCACTCGCCCACAATTGTTGAGTTGGGGTCTGTGACTCTGCTTTGCTGAAGAGTCAGAGGCATTTGAGGATGACATCATATGCCTAATTGAATCTATTGAAACTCAAAATGATGAAAAATAATTAGGAATTTACAGTGTTGGATCGTGAAGGGAGTAGCAACAGCAGCTTTTTAGGTGGGTCTTGATCATGCACTGCTGCTTACAAGTTTCAGTTGTTTTCAAAATGTGTTTTAAAAAAAATCTTCAGTGTGGGAGGCATTAGGGAGGCAGAGATTGTGAAGATTTTGATACATTACAAAACCAGCCGTCCTCCCAATGGATGCCTTCCCGCTTGCTGCCTGGAGAGGTCTGGGAGTGGGGAGGGCCCCGTGGTCGCTTGCACTGAGTCTGTTGTGAAGCTGACTTCTTAGATTAAAGTCAACGAAACAGGGAATAGGAATGACTTTGTGCATTTAATGGGTGATGGGCAGGTTGCCCAGAGAAGCTGTGGATGCCCCATCCCTGGAAGTGTTCAAGGCCAGGCTGGATGAGGCTTGGAGCAACCTGGTCTAGTGGAAGGTGTCCCTGCCCATGGCAGGGGAGTTGGAACTAGATGAGCTTTAAGGTCCCTTCCAATCCAAACGATTCTACAATTCTTTATTCAGGTAACCATCTGAGTGCTTGAAGTCCTTTTTTTTTCCAAGCCGTGGCAGGGAAGGAGAGGAAGACTCCTCATCTGTTTGCTGTCCTCATAGCACAACCTGCCCACGGAATAGCAGAGTGACAGGCAATCTGGCCTATCCATATGACCATATTGTTTTCCTCCCCTAATTAGCCTGGTCCTTACTGTGCTGATGAGGAAACAGATGCACTGAGCAGCAAATTACCTTCATCTCGCCTCCGAACAAAAAAGACACAGCACTTAATTGACTCATTTGATCTCCGGCAATTCAAAGCAAGTAAAGTGGAAATATTTAAAAGTGGCACTTCATTTCTGAAAAGGGGGAAAGTATGTTGGGAGTGTATATACATGCATTTGTGTATGGTTACAGTTTTAAGGTGTCAAACGTGAGGGTGATGGCGAGGTGTTACTGTTTGCTGCCTCTAAAAAGAGACACAGAGCTGCTTCTTCCCACGAGGAAAAACGATTAAAAAATACTCCATTATTTCCTTTGTCAGCAACAAAATATTTGCGTACTTAACCGCACCAACATTTCTTTACAGTTCCTTGCCAGTAAATGTCCCTTTTGTGTTCAGCATGCCATACTGTGCACACTGGCAGCTGAAATGGCTTGCTCCCACATCCCTGAGCTCCTGTCTCTTCTTCTACTTGGGCACTGGCCATGCTGCAGGGCTTCTCTGCTGTCCCTCTCTTCTCTAGTTATTTTTC
>NW_010265526.1:30284-40921 GCF_000690775.1 Eurypyga helias
AAACTAAGTTCTCCCCCCCCCCCCGCCCCCCCCGCTAGGTTGTTTTTGTTTGTTTTTCTTTTGTTTCTAATATAAATAAAATATAAATACATATGGGTACATTTTGGGAGGTTCTACTGGAGGGCTTGAGGAGAGGTGTTAATAGTTGTGCCTGATGTGCCCTCCAGCATTGGCATGGGTGCGGTGTCCTGCCACCTCCTTGCAGCTCTTGGGGTCACTGGGAAGCTCTCAGCAAAGATGCACACTGCAGCTTCCCAAAATTCCCATCTGGGCGGGGGGAGATGCGTCTAGCACAATGCAGTCTACCTGTAAAGGCTGAGAATAAATGTCTTTTACTTTATAGCCTGTGTGTGTTTATGACTGCAGACGCTTCTCGAGTCCCCAGGGTGAAAGTTGTCTGGTCAAGGTGAATGGTCACTCCTTGAATTTACAGGCTTGTCGTGGCCAGTCTCCTTTAATGTTGCCTTCATCATCCTTCATGTGGTGGTTTCTCCCGCACCTCTCTGCGGTGAAATCTCTGCAACAGCAAAATTGTTTCCGTGCAGACACGGTGGTGTCCATCCACTTCGCTGGGACGCTGTATCCTGGTGGGTCCAAAGGGTTGTTGCATGTGCAGGTGTTTCTCCTCCTCTTCCTCTGACCTAACGTGGCCTTCCCCATGTACAGTGTACGTCCCATCGATCGGTCCCTCTGCCGCGCTTCAGTAAAAGCTGTCACCAAGCCTGCTTCTGCTTCCATTTAACTACCTCGGGTTGTTTTAAGGTTGGTGTAAGTGCACAGGGGCTGCTCGGGGGTTTCCACAGTAACAGTACCCTGTTGCATACTGTCAGGATGTAAATGAGTATTATTCGTGCCAGCTTGCATTTGTCAGAGGAGAGATTCCTTTGTTTTTGACACCTGGCAATGTAGAAATAGTAAGCTTTAAATGACTTAAAATTCCATATTTATGCCTTGAAGATGATCACTGGAACGTGTTCACGCAGCACCAACTTTGCTCAGTGGACTTGGCCCTACCCTGCTTCTCTTCTGTTCTTCCCTTTTTCCTAAGCTTTCCACCTTCTACATTTGCTACAAATAGCTATTGAAAAGATTGCTCTCAGTGTTGTTTTTCTTAGTTTTAAACTTTTTTTTTTCTTCCCCCTGGCCACTTCCCAGTTTAATTTTATTATTTTCCTCTGGTGTATGAAGTGCAAGCGCGGAAGAAAGCTTTTGGACTGAAGTGGGCCAGGTTCAATCAGAAAAGCTCTCAAGCACGCACCAGCTCAAATGTGCTGTGCTAATTCACTAATCAAAGTAAACCGTGCTGTAAAGAAAGATGAGGGTTGACATAATTAGGAGGACTATTTTGGATGCAATGTGAATTACACTTGCTAGATTTGCCATGATAAGAATCCTAACACATCTGTTATCTTGGTGATTTTTTTTTTAATTGTGAGGTAATGAATACATTTATTAGAAAAAGTTAAATATCCATTTTATTTGAGGGTAAACCTTCCAGAGGGTAAAGAAGTGGTCTTAGGTAATAGAGTCAGATTGTCTGTAAGCATCATTCTTGCAAGTATCTTTTCCAGGTGCTTTTTTTTCCCCTCTGATTATATGATGCTGGATTTCTTGTACCCAAACAGCATGTAATTGTCTAAATCTCAGGCCCAGATACGCCAGTGGGTATTAGCAAAGAAAGTACACACAAACAGTTATTAAGCTACAGAAGTAGAAACTACTTATTTTACTTGGGCAAAGACAACAGTACCTGTAAAACAAGAATAACTGAAAGATCACTTTAATTACTGATACTGTAAGTGGTACCTTTTTATCTAGCATCAAATTACTCATCTTTTTAATTATCTGTTGTTTTTAACATTGCATGTGCTTTAACAGAAATGAATAAATGAAAAATGCATCTGTCAGGCTGTTACGTTTGTTATGAGCTGTTGCTGGGATTTTAAATAATTTGTTAGAGCAATACTCCTGCCGTTTATAGTAGCAGATATGAATTCTGAATCAGAGGCCATTTGGAATAAAGTTAGTATCTTATGTGCCTGTGTGGTCACCATGAATTCGTGTACGGAAATCAAGGTAATGATCGAAGTGAAGCTCACCTCTGCTGGTATAGCTTGGTTTAGGTGATTTTTATTTAAAGTGGCTGTGTTGTGCAAAGCAGTCGAGGCTCAAGACCTCTGTGCAGGGTGATGTGCGTAGCAGAGGAAAGGACGTGCTGTGGGGCCATGCCATGCCTGTATGGGCATGAATTGGGCTTGTTCAGCCTGGAGAAGAGAAGGCTTCAGGGAGACCTTATAGCCCCTTCCAGTGCCTGAAGGGGCTACAGGGGAGCTGGGGGGGACGTTTTACAAGGGCCTGTAGTGACAGGACAAGGGGGAACGGGTTTAAATTGAAAGTGGGGAGGTTTAGATTAGATATCAGGAAGAAGTTCTTCCCAGAGAGGGTGGGGAGGCACTGGCACAGGTTGCCCAGAGAAGCTGTGGATGCCCCCTCCCTGGAAGTGTTCAAGGCCAGGCTGGATGAGGCTTGGAGCAACCTGGTCTAGTGGAAGATGTCCCTGCCCATGGCAGGGGGGTTGGAACTGGGTGGTCTTTATGGTCCCTTCCAACCCAAACCAGTCTGTGATTCTGTGATGAAAACTCTTCAACGTACGAGTTGGCCAAGAGGTTCCTTGGTCTGTATGGTGTTGGTGCCATTCCGCAGCCATGGGCTGGGATTTCCAATCAAAGGAGCCCTTGAGCCTGCCCCAGTGCAAGGGAAGAACTGGAGACCCTGGGGTGATGCTGGAAGCAGGTGCTGGTGCACGGTGTCCAGCCTGGTCTGGAGCTGTGCGGTCAGGCAGAGCAAGCCTCCTGCAAGGGATCAGCAAAAAGATCAGGCTCACCATTCCTTAATTTAGTTTTGTATTTCTCTTTATTGTCCTTCTGCTCCTCAGCCTAGGATGGAGTGCCCTGGGCATCCTAAAGTGATTTATTTGTTGAAGAGCACCCAGATATATATGGTGTTGTGTCCCCTCCCATCAGGATGGATAAACAAAGGCAGAAGATTGAGAAGTTGCTTAATAACATTACAAAATACTGAAAAAAAGCCCTTAGCTTGAAAAAAATAATAGAAATTTTAGAACATGGTTAAAAGGATCAGCTTTTGGTTGCAGTGGTGACTACCCCAGGAATCCCACGTCTTTCTGGTGTTATGTCTTCAAGGATCTGTTTTGTAGCTCTCCTCTTAGGTTTTGGGTGCTGACAGAAAAGTATGTATGTGTGCACAACACCACTGGGTCGGTCATCTCATCGCAGAGTGGGAAATTAATTGTTCCATGGTGGACAAGATGTGAATGCAGAGTGCCTTCTGCCTACCCCCACCTCTCCTCTATTTTTTTTTTTAATTTCAATATTTAGCTAAGGTAGCTGAGCTTAAATCTAAGATTTCCACATGTCTTTGCATATATCATTGAGGGACTGTAAATCCAATAACCAGAATAGGCCTCAATTAATCACGTTTTGAACTCAGCGGTGCAGCTAATTGAATGAAACTTGCTGGGAAAGACACAAAATAATTAGCTTGTGTCTGTTAGGTTGTCAGTGTGTGGCTACTGTAACAGGGTGCCATCTCCCCCTTCTTTCTTTTTCCTCCCATGAGTACAGTTTACATATTTTTGAAGTATAATTAACATGGAAAGACAGAAAATAGGTTTTCTTTCTTAGTGCTGAAAGTGGCTAGTTGTCACGTGTCAAGATACCAAGATTTCAAGAATGGGGAGGTAAATATTGCATGTTTCATAGAGGACTTCCCAAATGTATTTCCGAAGTGATCTGAAGGCGTGTGGGTTCTCAAGGGCTTAGGCTCAGGGGAGGGTGTGGCAAGGTGGGGGGGACCTGGGTGAAAATCACCCTAAACAGGGTAGTATACATTATGAAATGTGGTCTAAGGTGTAAGTCTTGCGGTCCTTAATTGAGTAAAATACCCTTCATTTGCCAGGAGCTGGACCCAATGCTTTTTGTGGTATTTTATCCAATAGAAGAGTGTTGGAAACCTCTGAAAAGGCATTTTTTTCTAAACTGAGTGGGAGTACCTGGTACATACAGATTGTGTTCGGGTGCCCGCTGCTGCAAGATTTTGGTGAGCAAAGCTCCTCAGCATGTGCCAACTTCAGCTCATGCAATGTTTTCATCAGTACTGGTGGGGCTGCAAACGCAAGTTCAGAAGACTTTTTTGGGGGAAGAATCAAAGATGGAGATATTAACATGCTGCTAATTTATTTCATGCAAACGAGAGATCCTGTAGCTGTTATCAATGCCTGTTGAAAATTGAGGTGTTTGGAGTTTGCAGTTTCACAGGACTGTGGCAAGACACAGGTTTCTGTCTGTGAGGAGGTAAATCCCTGCGGGGCACTTAGCTAGGGCTGGCTGCAGCCAGGACTGCCCAGAGGACTTGCAGGGTCTCTGCTGGCATTTCTGCCCGTCATAATTCAATTTCTCTCCTGGTTTGATGGACTAGTAGACCTAATTTAGGTGACTGTCTGTAACGTTGCATGTTATGCATGGTAAAGGTGAATACGTGATCCATCTTTTGGTGGCTTGTGATAGGTGTCCGCGCTGTTCAAGGTGCGCATGGGTGTCGCGCACCTGCAGCTTGGCAGCAGCGTAACAGGGCAGATCTGTCAAGAAAGTAGTCATTTCAGTCATTCGAAAATAGCTGCCTGTCGTCTCGTCTGGCTTCCTAAATGATTTCTGTGTTCGCAGGCGATGCCGGTGCTGCTGAAGGGTCCCGGGCCCCTCGCAGCGGGCGCTGCAGCGTGCTTGCTTGTTTGCCTCCCAGGGTTTCAGTCCCCTCCACCTTCTCTCAATAGCGCTTTTTCTTCGCAGTGTGAAAGCTTTGCATAGTAAGGACCTCACAACACAAGAATGAGTGTTACTTCCTTTTCTTTCTTCCTTCTCCCCCTCCCCGGTTCTGCTCTCTGCATCCACAGTTTTTGCTCTCCGCTGCCAGGCCAGAAGCTCCTTTGTTCTCTCAATAGGGCTGGCCAAGCTGGGGGACTGCGGCGCTCTTTTACCCGTGACGGCTCACTGGGAATATATGTGTGTTTGTGTGTATCTCTTTTTTCCTCTCATTAGCCTTCCAGAGTAATTAGCGTGGCTTTATGGCTGAAGTCAGTGAAGAGTGCAGCAGTGAAATCTGTCAGCACTGAAGTGCAGTGGGGGCTTTTATTAAGCTTATAATTGAGGGGAAAATCAAAACGAGGAGAGTCATGAATTGCAGGCAACGTCCAACTTGCTACCAGTTTCATTTTTGTGGGTGTCAGGCTGCAGAGGGGTCGAATCCTGTTTATTGTTCATGCATCTCTAATCCTCAGCGATTTGGGGCTGCAGCTTGTGTTCCCTTGTGACCCTGCCACCACAAACCTCTGTCCTCTCCCAAACCTTGTCTGGAAAAGTTTTGGTTCAGAATGTTGCACGGAGAACTGCTTTCAAATACTGTATGGAAAGCCCTGTGCTGTATTAAAATGTATGCTTAGGGGTGGAAAAAGAAATAGAGGTACCATGGTGAGACTGGACTTCAGGAAGATTTTGGCTGGCTCAGTTTCCTCCACGTCTGAGAACTCATTCCTGTGTGAATGCCAGCTTTTCCCATATTGGTGCCCCTGGATTTGAAAACCAGTGTGATACCTAGTTGACTTTATGCTTGAGTAACTTTCTTGTACGATACTTAATTTTCATTAGCTTTCTTATTAGACTCCTTTTCTCCATGTAGGGTTTCATGTAATAATAATTGGACATCAGTTGAACAAATGTAAGTCAGCAGTTTTCAGCCTATAAAGCACTGGGTGGTTTTTTTTTTTTTTTGACAGATGAGATGCTTTTTGGTAGAGGGACTTTGTTAATCTCTTCTGATCTGCTTTCTGTTGTTACACCCCAAAAGAAGGGCTCTCTGCAGGTATCCGCTGTGCCTGAGAAATGCCCAAATCGGATTGGAGCGAGTCTCCGCACTGTGGGGCTAAGGGTGGTGGGATGGGCAACCTGATGCTGTAGGTGAAGAGCAGTGAGGCTCAGGGTCCCCTGGCCTACCCAAGAAGGACTGATTGCCATCAGGTGAAAGTGGGAACTGGGGTGAGAGGTGATGGGTTGGATGTTAAAGGTGATGAGCTTTCAACATGTGGATTTTCATGGCCTTGGATACATTAATGGCCACAAATCTGAATTTAAAGAACACTGGTTGCCTCGTTCATTTGCTTTAGTGACCTGTTACGATATCTCAGTTATTTCTAGAGCTGGTAAAACTTCTTCACGTGAATAACTTCCCACTAAGAATACCTTGTTTGTTTTAAGTGAAAGTTTTCTAGAAGAAAAATACTCTTACTGAGTTTATTTTCATTTTTTTTCCCTTAACAGTTGAGTTTTCAGAATGCCCTACCTTAATATCTGGAAGGAAATTGTTAATTTCTCCCCCTTCTCAGTCAAATTTTTTGTATTCTTGTTAAAGTAAACTGAAATAAACCAGGTTGACGTTGTGAAAATGGATATCCAAATGTTTTTCAGAATTGGTAAGCAAGTGATGTTGGTAAGGTGAAACTGGGAAGGCACCTTCTTGGCAGGGAGGAGGCAAAAAAGTAAATCTGTGCTTCTTAAAGGAGGTTCGTTGTGGTAAATCAAACTCTTCAAAAGGATCCTTTCTTTGTTCTCTGCTTTTCATGTATGGCAATGTTCTCCAGAAAATCCCAAATGCCTCTGGCTGGTTTGTGTTTGGCAGTCAGGGGATGAATGACCACTGAAGTGTGTGGAGGAGACTGTTCTGCTATGCCCCTTATGCACCCCCAGGCAGAAAAGGTGAGGTGGTGACAGTGCTTCCTCCTTCCAGGCAAGTTGAAGTGATTTCAGTCTGGGGAGAAAAGTCTTCTTTTATTAAGCGTCACTCCAGCAGACACTGCTGTGGGGATGCTGCTGGTGCTTCTCCTGGCCACCTGCCATCTGTGGTCTGCCGGGACCTGGTGCTGGTCCTGTGAAGTCTGGGATAGCAGGGTGGACACAGCTATACCAGGACCCATGATGAGTAAGGATAGCCAGTGTAGTTTGTGGTCCAGAGTATACATTTCATATATTCTTTGGAGTTTAAATGCAATCATTTCCTAAATTTGAGCAAGCAAACGCAATTCTAACCCAGAATGAGTTGTTTTGAGGTGTATATTAAATAAGATTATTGAAATGCCATGAGAGCAAAATCCAGATTTTGTCAACAGTGTGGACTCATGGTATTTGCTTACCTTTTGCTTTAGTATCTCCTTATTTGTTCATTATTCAGGGGCACGTCTCTGTACAGACTGCGTCGGGTTGTGTATGATTTTCAGCGCTCTTGTTTTTAACAAGAACTTTTAGAAAAGGACAGAAGTTATTGCAGCACTAACTCCACTCTTAGTTAGAAAAGAAGTAAATAAAAAAAAAAAGCCTAACAACCCTCATCAGTCTGTAGGAGTTGGGATGGAAAGCGCTAACGATCACTATCTGAGTGATAAATGGGTGAGCGTCTGAAAGGGCTTTGGCAACAAGAGAAGACAGATGAAGGCAAAATGGCTGCTGTCTGCCTGCCTTTCCTTCTTTGAAGGAATATTATGATTAAACCATATTTAGCAATCTAGCTCCTAGCTTGGGTCTAAATGATGTTTTGAATGAGACAGCGCAACAGTAATAAATTAGTGCAATTAGCGCGTGCATATCGCTATTTCATGTGGAAGCGATGTGCTACAACCAACAGGGAGAGGGAGGACCTGATTTCGGCGTGCGAGATGAGCACATACCTGGGGGAAACCTGCGTTGGGATGTCTTCAGTTGATTGCTCCGTGGTCTTTCCCTCTCCAGTGGTCCGGCTTTACATCTTTGTCCATGGGATTGGGATACAAGAGGTTAGGAGTAGCCTGTGTGGAGCATTCCGTATTGGTCATGCTAGAAGGTGGCAAAAAGAATTGTGATGGGATTTAGGGAGTTGATTTTGGGGAAAAAAAATTTATGAGGTCTGACTCTGTGCATTGGGTTTGCGGTGTTCAGGCTGTTTTTGATGGTAAGCATCTCGTTCAGTGCATGGACCAGTCTGGGGGTGAACGTGGTCCTCTTCAGTGCCAAAGCAGCCCAGTTTGGCAGTTGAGGACCAGGTTCTCCAGAGGCACCTTGTGAAGCTTGCATGTTACATAAGATGGTGCTTAGAGTTTTTCATAAGTCATAGAATCATAGAATGGTTTGGGTTGGAAGGGACCTTAAAGATCATCTAGTTCCAACCCCCCTGCCATGGGCAGGGACACCCTGCACTAGACCAGGTTGCTCAAAGCCACATCCAGCCTGGCCTTGAAGACATCCAGGGCTGGGGCATCCACAACATCTCTGCGCAACCTGTTCCAGTGCCAGTGTTCAAGTGCTTTAAAGTGGAGGGATGAGCCTAAGTGTGTGTAAAAGCTTTATAGGGTTGGGCCGCAAGCAGGAGAGGGATGTGCTTTTTTCCTCCATGGAAAGGTCACCGACTTGGTGGGATCCTGCCTTTGCAGAAACTACAGCTCTTTATACCTGGAGCAATGTTTGTGGAACAAGGAGGTCAGGTAAGACGCTTTGGCAGCGTGTGGCATTTGGGTTGCACGCTGCCTGGTCCTATCAGTACTAATAAACGACATGGGGCTGCGCTTGTCCTGGGGGACAGTTGGGTGCTGTCTCACCCGCTTTGTCACCAGTTTGGAAATTGCCTCTTACGGGGCGTGTTGCTATTTCCTTCCAGTTTGAGGCCATGAGCTAATGATGCCTGTATGGTGCTTGTTTTCCAGCCTCTCCACAGTAGGGGACATAAAGCCAAGCTCCTGCAGTCCCCTCATCATCCTTCAGCTCATAAACTGTGCCTGCACTTTTCCCTTGCTCCCAGAGCCTGTAAAACTTAACTCCTGGTAAAGAGACACAGGTGTGAAGTTTTTAAGCTGGTAAGAGCAAAATTCATTCCCTGAAATATTTGCAGGAGGGTATGCAGAGGAGACCCATGTGAATTTGTGCATCTGTGGAAGCGAGGACTCGGAGCAGATTTTGTCTGGCTGTTTTTACCCAGACGTTGCAATTTCTGAGCATACTACTTCTGAGCTTATTTACTGTGTGGCTGTGCTGAGCCATGAGACCTGGAGCTGTAGAGGACAAACTGCTGCGCTCCTCTCCTTGGAACTATGGGGTTGAAAAGAGCAAAGCGAAATTGTAATTTGGGAGCAGCCAGGTCTGCTTTCTGCTTTTTAGAGCATATACTAAACAGTTATGCCTTTTTTTTTTTTTTGAAAGCTACTGCTCAGCATCTGCAGCAGGGAGGGGGGTTTGGATCACACTCCTGTCCAAAAGAAGGACGTGAAGAAAAAGTTAAGGACAGTGTCAGTCTAACAGTAAATCTGACCAAAGAGGTATACCCTGCTTTTCAAGAACATACAAGATTTATATATATAAGGTAGCCAATAAAGTTTAGCTAAGAGATTGAATAATAAGTTGAAAATGCCAAACTTACTAGATGCAGTGGCAGCCTTCTAATAATATGCTCGTCCTTTGAACTTTTAATTGATTAATCAGTTCACTATTCTTAAGCAATTACATATGGGATAAAGGAAGCATAGTAGGGTTGTATTCTGTACATCAGTTACTCAACTTTATGTTTATATAGTGATACAAATCACCTTATAAACCATAGGGTGGATGCCCCATCCCTGGAAGTGTCCAAGGCCAGGCTGGGTGAGGCTTGGAGCAACCTGGTCTAGTGGAAGGTGTCCCTGCCCATGGCAGGGGGGTTGGAACTGGATGGTCTTTAAGGTCCCTTCCAACCCAAACCATTCTGTGATTCTATGTCTAGGTTTTAATTCTATAAACCCCCTGATATTAGCAATCATAAGCATTAATTAGTTGATACCAATTTTTTCTATTAAATTCTATGGCTTCTTCTCTAATTCAGGTGACTCACTTTAGATAAGCTTTAATGCTGTGCTGCTCTCCTGTCACAGTTCCCGATTTAGAAGTAGCTCAGTCTCACCAGGTTGGCAATGATCTGCCGTCATGCTCCAAGTAGATATTTTGATGACTTCCAGTGAAAACAAAATAAAACAGAAAAAAAAAGATCTGTGCTGTATAGGGAATTTTTAGTGTTAGTTGTCACTACTGTATAATTTGGTGTGCAGTGCAGGTCTCAAAAGTGCTCAAGCTGCCCTGGGGGAAAGTTTTGGATACCCACCATAACCTTGGATCAACCCCCTCTTGTTGCCTTAAATTTTGTATTTTACGTGCAGCAAACTTCTCTCAAAGCTGTTCATCAGCTTCTTGCCACTTGTGTGACCTGAGATGGAAGGCGGGGGGGGTACGCCATCTCCCCGCTGGGATTTGGATCCTCTCTATTTACGGAGATTCAAAGAAGCGGAGAATGAGGTTTGTTGTGTTGCTGGGCATGGTAAATCAGGAGCAAAGGAGCTTGTTTTTACCTGTGAAATCTGTAAGGAGGTACTCCGGGTTTTATCCAGGACCCAGCTTGAGCCTTGTGCTAGTCTTGGTGCCCCTCAGGTCTAGTTCTGAAGATGCGAAAGAGGCAGCGAGTCTCTGTGCTCTTCACTAACTTTGGTGATAAAAGTGGTTGGCGGATGGGACCTCTGAACC
>NW_010265526.1:40937-47801 GCF_000690775.1 Eurypyga helias
GGGACTCAGCCTGCTGTGTCTGGTGTCACATCCCTGACTTAGCACATGGCAGGCACCATCCCATTGTAGTGATATTGCGGGGTTCATTCTTGATTTTGTCGTCAAAATGAACGCACACAAACATGAAATCGCGTATCACATCAACTGAGATGGTGCATTTAGTAGCCAGCTGTTGTACAGTTGGGCAGCAAATTCCCTTTGTCCCCAGCTTGCTTTGGGAAAGGCCCCAAGTCTATCAGTCTACCTACATCTTTTACATTAATATTCTGTAACGAGTTGGCTCAGAATTGTTCAAAATGCATTCAAAATGTATTGTTCAAATTTGGTAGGTCAAAATTGTTAAAAAATCTTGAATAATCAGGTGTGTATTTCTGTGTCAGAACTTACAGAACCTTTGTGGTCCAGAAGGTCATATATGTTGATGAGTTGCGATCCCATACTGTTTTTTTCCATAGCCTGTGATGTCCTTCTCCACACTCCAGCCAGAGGTGGTCTGCTCTGACCTCCCCTCCAGTGGTAGGGAGCAGTTGGGGAGCAGTGGGAAGCATTGTTCTCTTCAGCCTTTTCGGGATCGAAGCCTTCCATGTGAGCAATTATCTCCTTAAGGGGGATGTTGTGAGACTCTTAAATTAGAGGCATCTTATTAGCCACACTTCATATGCCAAGCATCAGTTATAAAAAGGTGCACCTTGCTGCTAAGACTGAGTGATTAATTTGCAAGCCAGCGAGTTGTTAGATTGTGCTAACAATTACCATATTTGATAGATTAAAGCCCGCACTAGGGTATCTGTTGCCTTGGGAGTTTATTTACAGTTCCTGATCTGTGGCAGGCAAAGAATTCGTGGTGTGACAATTACTATATAATGTCTTGATGATCCCGTTGCGTGTAAAAATAACCTTCAACCAGAAAATTTTGCCCATCTGTTTGTTATGCAGGGACCCAGCCCCTCCAACCCTTCCCGTTGATAAGCTTAGCTTCTTCCTACAAGAATTTATCAGCCAGATGTAAGTCTCTGCGGAAAAATTCCCTTCTGTGAAAATAAAATTAAGAAACCGGGAAACTTGTGGTTTGCCCTGAAATGAAATGAAAATATGAGCTTTTGGATTTTAACTATATATACATACTGTGCCTATATTTGCATATGTGTAGTAACTATATATAACTTAGAGTATGCATATGAAACTTAGGTTTCTGTTGTTGGAGTTACTCCAGTGTGGTACCAAAAAAGCTTGATTACATAGAGCACAATTGACTTAATGGTCTAGTGGTCTGAGAGTTTCATATTCTTCCAAACGGAGGGTAAGATGTTTGGGGGTGATGGTAGCAAAAGACGAGGAGAAGGAAGTAACTGCTTGGACTCTCTGGTCAGAAATGCTGTCCTGTAAAGTGACCATAAAATTCCCATTGCTGCTCGCTTTTTTTTTTTCTTTTCTTTTTTTGGCAAACTGCTTTCCAGTCACCCAAGAGCTGTTGCCTTCTCCAGGTCCTGGCATGAGCATCGTACCTGGTGTTAACAGTCCTCCGTTGCAGCAGCGTCAGCCACGAAGACAAAAATAGACCTGCCCCAAAACTCCCATCCCTTCAGGAGCTTTTTGACCTGCATCCTTGCTTACATAAAGTTTTCAGACCTTTTCTCTCTTTCTTTTCTGAACAGCTTTATTCTTTCTGACTCGTGATGAGGCCTCGTTTTAATACCGCGTGAGCCTGTGCTGTCCCCGCAGAGCAGAGGGGAGGCCTTTGCATGTCAGAAACCTTTAGCAGTGGGCAGCATACGAAAGGTCATTGTCCAGCTGGTATGATTTATGGGCCCTGGGTGGCTGGGGCGCTTCCCTCCTCCTCCTCCTCATTCCCTGCATACCTTTGTGCCCATGTCATTGTTGGGCACTCTCCCTCGCTCCCCCCATGGTATTATTGCTTTTTTTGTTTTTAATGTCAAAATGAATGATGGTAACTGCCTCCTATAAACAAGTTTTTGAGGAAAAAAAGCGATGTGAACTCCAGCGACCCGGGCAATGCATGGGGAACAATATCACCCTTGTCCAGCTCTGCTTCTCGGGCATCCGCAGCTCGCCCAGCCCCGGAAACCCGGCTCAGTCCTGGGGACGTGGGGCAGCCGTGAGGGCATGGCATGATGTGCTGGCTGGGGGCTTGCAAAGGCTGGTGCATCCCTCGGTGTCCCGGGGACGCGGCGTGCGGGTCCGCACAGCATCCTCCTCACTAGTTTGGTAGCCACGGGGCTCGGAGGACTGACTTCGATGGTTGTTGTTGTTGTTTGCTGTTTTGGGGCAGTCCTGCAGACCAGCTAGACTTAACAAGATGATTCATAGCCATTTAGTCTCCGATGTCGTCGTATCGATTCTGCAATCATCACTAAGATCTCTATTACTATCTTTTTTCCTTGGGCTTTCGGTAAATTTTCTGCCTTCTGCCCCTCGTAAAGCCAGTAGCAGATGACAAGAATGCTTTGAAATTACATTACAAGGATCACAGATGGTAGGCATAGATTTTACTTTGATGGAGCTGCTGTGATTTACATTACCTGAAGATCAAGCCTTAACTGTTTATTTAACTCCGGTACTTCTGTTAAAAAATAGCACTCAGTGATAAATTCCCATTCATTATAAAAGAGAAGAAAGGAAATGAAAAGGACAGCATCTTTCCACCTTTGACATTTTATAGATGGAAAGATGGTGGGGTTTTTTTTGCCTGGTTTGAAGCTGCATCATTCCTCACTTCTTTTACAGGGGTTAAAACTTTTATCTTCAATTTTCTCTCTTATGTGGGAAAGGAAACAGGAAGGAAGCTCTTCTCCACTCTTGTACCTGTGCTCCTCCTTGCAGGTAGTGCCCTGAGAAAGCTTTTTGTCTCTTCATCACCTGTAAGGTCTGGGTTTTGGTATTTAGGTTCAATATATGACTTTGGGAGGGTTGACAGACCCATTAAGATGAGTGAGACTTCATATGAACCAGCTTCTCAGCAGGCATATCAAAATCACCTCCTTTAGTTTATAGTGGGTAAGATGATAAATAGGGTGGGTTTTTTCAGTAAGCTAATTGTAATTTAACAAGAAATGTGTTTTATTAAATGCAAATGATGGAAGAGAAAGGAATTAATGCATGAGCACAGGTGGAAAGTGTTGAGTAGTTATTGCAGAAATTGAAATAAAAGTGGTGTTTCCTGTTGTGTGATGAGCCACAGAAACAAAACAGTCTCCGAAGGGTGTCCCTCCCTCTGGCTTTAGTGTTAAACACCTCACCCAGCCATCGCTATCTCGAGGTTTGGGGTAGGTCGTTGGCACTGTGCCACAAAGGTCTGCTCAGGCTGCAGTGGTTTGGGGTAACTGCGGAAATGGTAGGAACATGTCTGCAAAAATAGCAGTGCACTTAGTAACATCTAAAGCAAAACTGAATGTGTTCTTGATGAAACTCCGCATTTCAGTTTGAACGGTTGATTTGTTAGGAGACATTCCTGGTCAAAATGTTTTTGGACAGAATGACCTGTGGTCCTTCTCATGTCCATGAAGATGTTGGTTTTGTCCAAGGAGTGCTGTCTGGTCTGTGGGAAAATCAGGTACCCGACACACCGGGAAGGACTGTCATGAACGATTTGTGGAGAAACCATGAGGAAAACTACCTGGAACAGGAAAGGAAAATGGAAAACTTGGTGGGAATCTTTTTTTGGTGGCAAGATATGGAGTGGAGGTAGAAGACGACTGCAGTTATTACTGAAGTTTAGCAATCACTAATTATTAGCAGTTAACAAATAGGGCTAATGTTATTGCCAGTAAGTTCCTATTAAGTAACAAAAATCTGAGCATGAGCACTGATTTCTCCTCCTGGCATCTGCAGCCTCTGGTGGTGTTGCAGACTTTGCACTGGTGTGTCGTGGACATCCAGAGTAGTTAAGGGAAACAAGGTAGAGATAAAATTGGAATTTGGACAGAATAGACGCCTGCAGAGAGAAGTGTCATATAGATTTTGGTATTAAAAAAAATTTAAGGTAATAAAGCTAGACACAGAAGTGAAAGAGAGGCTATAACCTCAATGGCCATATGCTACTAAAAAACAAGCAGGAGGAGGATCAGTGTAGCGCAATATAAACTGCAAACCCTCTCCACTGGGCTTAGCATGACTTAAAATAGATGGGAAGATAATAAACAGCACAGGAAATACAACAGAAAAATACTCAAGTGCTGCTGGAGAGGTCAGGCAGTGTCTGCTTTAAAGGCTGTGACAAACAATCCCTCGTTTTCGGAAATTGTGATTTGAGGTTCTTGATTTGTCCCAGGCAGGACGCAACGTATACGAGCTGCAGAACTGAGAAGGAGGCTTGATGGCTGGGGTCTCACTCTTGCAAAGGAGGAGTGCCTCAGTTTCCCCATCTGTAAAACTACACAGGCTTCTTCATGAAATGTGCTGTGAGATCCTTTCTGTAAAAAGCTGCTCTGAGGACCTATCTGACTGCACTCAGGAAACATTTGGGAGTTCAGCTTACACCCTCTTGAAAGTGCAACCCAAGTTTCTGTGCTGCTGATGTGCCTGCAGAGCGGAGATTGTGCCTTTCCTGAGAAAGATGGTATTTCTATTCCTTCTCCGCAAGGGACATGACAAAGTTTGCAGCATTAATGGGATTGTCTGTCTGAGTAGGAAATGTAGGATTCTTAGTCATGCGCTCTTTTTTTCTCCTGCTTTTGCTTTGGTCCTGGATTGCTACATCGATATTTAACATTTGTCATAAGTTCATTTTAGCTCTGTCTCATTTCATGTTCTTGCTACTTGCTCTGTCGCTGATTTGAAAAGCACTCCCAGAATCACGCCGACTTTTCTGGCTTCGTACCGGTCTCTGAATTATGTGTTCTAGGAGATTTTCATGCATCACAGACCGTATTTTTTTGTCTTTAAGTCAGACAAATGTTCCTGGGGATGATGAGAGTTCACTTTTTCACCAGTTTGCTTGTCTCCCCAATGCAGCAGGGAAGCATTTTTGTTGAGTAGTTGATTCCATCCTCCCACTCTCTTCTGGCTTAAAAATGGCAATTACCCAACATTCATGCTTACCTTGTCACATCTCCAGTGCCTGGTGCGAGCTGCTTGTGGGCTGTGTGACAGGCTGGTTTACACCAAAGCTGGGGTGGGGAATTGCCTGGGCTGGGACAGACCCCACGGATGGACCGAGCTCGAACATACCGAAACAATCCCACACTTGCATGTGTATGCAAGCAGAGGCTGTGTATGCGTGTGTACATACAAAACGTGCAAGTTTGTGGAATCTTGGGCAAAAGCCTGTCTAGAAACCTTCTGTGATACCTCCTAGACTTGCTAGCAGTGAAGTTTCCGACCATCCACCACCCTGAGGGCCAGGGTGCTCGTTTTGGGTTAGGGAAACGTGGTATATTAAACAGCAAATGATGGATAAGGGATTTCCAGGTGTGCCCGGCTAGCTCAGAATTGTGGTCTGTGGTCCCTCTCTGGCAAGGGGCGGTGCTGGCTCTTTGGCAAAGCCTTCCTCCTGAAGGCACTTTTGGGTGCACCTGCTGCAGTTTTGGTTCAGCCCTTCCCTGCTGCTCTTAACTAGAGGTCAGCATGCACCCTGAAGCATGAGAGTTTGTATTTCTTCCAAGGCTTTTAATCATCGCAGCGGTGACCCTAGTTGGTCGTCTTTTAATTTGTGGATTATTCACATGTAGTAGAAAAGGCAAAAATATGTTGAATAAATTTCTCGTGATTAATGGTTTTGTCCAGAGTTATCGCTGGTGAAGGTGTGGGCATAATGGCAGTATTTTATTTTTTGGCTGACACATAAAAGCAAGGGGAAGCCAAAACTTTTTTTCTTAATTTAATGGAGAGTTCAGAATGCTGTCTCTTTATTGGCGTTATTTTTCAGATATAGAGGGAGAAGGTTGTAAATTTAGAGCAATTTAATTTTAATTAGTTCTACTAAAAGCTTTATTACTCTTTCCTATTCTCTTCCCATGAAAGTGCTAGCAAGGCAAAGGCAAATGCTTGTGATCCTGAGTGCTCTAAGAAGGTGCTGTTTCTCAGAGGCCCTGGCACAGCATGTCAGCATCTCTGAAATTCTTCGTGATCCCAAAAGCCTTGCACTCCTGAAGTTCTCAGTTCTGCCCAGAAAAGCTATTTTAGTGGGTGGGGTTATTTTTGTTGTTTTTTCCCCTTAAGGAAAATAGGGTACAAATTCAGAAATTTTCAGTTGCGGGACATATCAGTCCATGCCGGTCAGGGGACTGGCTCTGGAGAGCTCATCCAGGCTGAGCTGGCCTTTAGAAACCCCCATCAGGTAAGGTCCTTCCCAGTGCTCGCCCCTTTTCCCGGAGCTTTCTGGCATCTGCTCCTCCTGCCACCGCGGCTGAACTGCAGGGCAGGGACCATGACCCTGCCTGGGAGCTGGAGGGGGTTTTTTCCCCAGAGGGTAGGGGCAAACCCATGGTTTTCAGTGACTCTTCTGAGCCCGGTGTGGCCCTCAGCTCTCCCGGCCTGCTAGCCAAGTTTTCCAGCTTGCCTTGAGGCTTTGCACCATTTTTGGGTTAGCCATTGGCAGCTGGCTGGTGTCCTTGTGCAGGCACTGCCGGGTGAGCTGCTGCAAGGTCGGGGTTTACCTCACTTTTCATTGCCGTCCTCCACAGGGATGAATCCTGCTCATTGACTGGCCCCGCTCAGCCCGGTTGCCCAGCTCTGGGGATGGGCTGGATTCTCCCAGGACCCTGAGATGCTGTCCTGGTGGGCTGCGGGTGGCGTTGGAAGATCATTCCCAGATGGGCTGGGGCATATGTCCTTGCTCGTGTTAATGATGTATACTGGCCCTCTGGCACTCATCTCGCCTTAGTCTGACTCTCAGTGTCTTTCCTG
>NW_010265526.1:47832-64580 GCF_000690775.1 Eurypyga helias
CTCAGGGCATATTTTGGTACGGAAATAACCTGTTCATCCCGTTATTGGGATCCCTGGAATTGCTGGGGGCTAGTGTTGAAACGATGGACGCTTTGCTGTTACTGCTGCTGCTCTTATTTACTTGTAGGGGTGATACAGCGGATCTCCCTCTCTCTGTTGTTGTTTGTCCCAGAAACTCATTTTTCCTATGGTTCATTTGGGTGAAAACCTTTGGAGCCGTCTTGTCCAGCCTGACCTATGGTGCTGCTGCCACCAGCCCCCCAGGATTCAGCCTTCAAAACGGCCCTAAAACCCACCCCCTGCCCACCACTTGTGGTTAATGCACTCGGTTACACAGCGTGAAAATGCAGCTCAGCCCCGTGCAGTGATGACTTTAGAAAAACAACAGGAGGTGGGAAAAAAAGCCCTAATTGGACTCTATCAGGTAATCTCTCAATGAAGCAACACGAGTGCTAATTACTGCTATTGGTGACAAGTAGAGTTATTGAAGCATAATGCTGCTTTCAAGTTCAGAAAAAAAAAAAGGACTATATTTACAAAAAATAAGTTATTTAACACTCAACAGGGTGCATCTCGGATAACGTTGCAATGCACCTATTAAATTTTTAGTGCCAGATTATGATTCACAGCCAGGGTACAGAAGTTGCCGTGCGGCATAACCCAAGCAACAATAATTAATTAACCAGGTGCTACAAGTGCCTAAAGAAAGAGCAGCAGGCAAATAAGAGCCTCCCTGAGATAAAATACTCTTATTTTTTTTTTAGATTGAAAATTAGTAAAAGTGTGTATCATAATGTGATGTGCCCTTAGCAGATACTCCCATTATTCCTTCTACCCATATTAATAAACCCATTGATGAATACCCTCATTCTTTAGACTGCTCCCAAAAATGATTTGCAATTGTAAAACCATTTAACTCGGCAACTGTACGAACTGAAAGGAGACTTTGGGAGATACTGTAAATTATTTGGACAGATTTGAAAATGCTGTTTATATCCATTAGTTGCTACAAATGCTAGGATGTTGTGATCTGATTGCCTCATTCTTCCTCACTGAAAGGGACGCATTAGATAATTTTTGAAGTCAGTAAAGAGTGAGGAAAAGCTTCTTGTAGGAAAACAATATTGTTGAGTATGTAGGTAGTTTTAGTTTTCTCCCACAGTTATCAATTAAGTTTCTCTCTGGGGAGGGACTGGTAGGTCTCTGGAGCATCCCCCTGCGCACGGTGCTGTGCGTGCATCCTCTGGGAGGGGAGAGATGCCATTTCCCATAGGGGTGACAGAGGTGGGGGGGAGCCAAGCTGAGGCTGCCAGAGCTTCCCATTCCTATTGCATCGTAAGCGTCATCACTGGAAGGATTATTTTGACAAAAAGAAATCTGGGGTTTTGTAAAGCTTCCCAGTCTTATTTTGAGTGAGAAATAATGTATGTATGGGAGCTTATTAGCACATCTTGGATGGTCATTTTTGGTGTCACACTGGTTCTGTTTAGCTCATAATTTTGAGTGAAATCAGTCTGCTTTCTGGGAGCTCCAGTGCATGTGCATTTAAGAGTGGCTTGACCTCCTCTCACCTGAGGTTTGGTTTTGTTTTGTTTTTTAAGCACTGAGTCAATAATATATGGAGGAGGATGGGGGAAAGCCAGGACACTGAGGGAGAAAGTCCTGTTCCTGAAGGACAAAGCAGCAT
Source organism: Eurypyga helias (assembly GCF_000690775.1). Classification (NCBI taxonomy): domain Eukaryota; kingdom Metazoa; phylum Chordata; class Aves; order Eurypygiformes; family Eurypygidae; genus Eurypyga; species Eurypyga helias. The sequence goes on from NW_010265526.1 coordinate 49,520, forward strand.
CTTCGCGAGGCTGTATTGAAACACCGCTAAGAGCAGGAGCGCTATTGAGGCAGAACACAGTGCTATTACCACTCTCGCCGGACATCAGTCAGGGGGTTTATGACTGTCCTGTCATCCCCGTCATGTGCACTGCCATTTCTACTTGCCAGAGGGAACGTGCCTCAAGCAAACAGCCCTGCTGCTGGGCTCACTGCTGCGGCCGCGTCGGAGCGGGGGGCTGGCCTCCTGGTCCTACCAGGTGTTAGTTTTGCAGTAATATGGGAAAAAACCCCTGAAATCTCACTCGATGAAGATCGAGCTTTCCAGAAGATACTGTTGCTTTCGGGTATGTTTTAGGGTTGGTATTTTGGTGTGGTGGAATTTGGGTCTTCATTTATTGCTTGCATGCCCTTGTGTCCATGCAGCTCTTAATGGAACTTGTTGGGTGAACGAATCAGGCTTCAAAGTCATCCTTTTTTTTTCCTTCTTTTTTTTGGCCACCGTTGTTGTGAACAAGCAGCTCAAGGCAGGGAGGGATAACTCCTTAATTCAGCTTTGACATCCAACGCCTGCCAGCACAGAGCTGGAAACTTTTCTGCCCACCTTACCTGTTACAGCTGAACTTGGTGCTCCATTTCTGCTTAAACAAGAGCTCAAAGTCAGGGTGCGTAGTTGCTGTCCCCAGTGCTGCTTTCAGCCCATCAGCTGTGCCCAACTGGCCTTCTGAAGGCATATCCTGTAGCTTAGGGGTAGGGATGGGGACTGAGAACAGGGCAGTGTTGGGCATATCTGCGGTGTAACTCATGGCTTGTATGAGCCCCTGCCGATGCACAGTGCTTGCTTTGCTGCTTCTCCACAGCTTCGCTGGGAAACCTTGGTCCATTGGTATATGTCACAACTTGGGAAGGCAAACGTGTAGCTGTTGTAGGGTAGTTTCTCAAATAGTCCTGTGTGATGCGTGAAGCTTAAGTTGGGAAATCTGTGTAGAGTTGGAGATGGGCTGGGTGACACGCTCGGTGTATCACCAGTAATTTTTGGAGGTGACAAACGTTTTGGGGTTGTTTGATACCTGGGTTTTGTTCGTGGGGGTTCTGGGAATGGCAATATGATCAATGGTGGTATCTTTACTATCCAGCTGTCATTCTTGCTTTTCATTTGCAAATGAAGATGCAAGTAACCTGCTTTTTAACATATGGCCCATTAGCTACCTCCTCCTATTCAGATGGTAATGTAGTAGACCAGTGGTGATTCTGGGCTCTGACTTGTATGGAAAATAACAGATTGTTTACGCTGGTAATTAGGCTCATTTCCATATCAATTGGTCCAGCTAGACCAATGCCTTAAAATAAAAACTTATGGCAGGACAGTACTTACCCAAAGCCCTTAATGGAAAGACATTGTGTTTATCTGGGTACTGTGAACGGTTGGGGAGCCAAATAAAGCCAGTTCTGGATGAATCATGTATATAAGGAGTGGAGACTTAGGCTGAGTTACAGAGTCCCAGCAGGCACAATGAATGTGAGGAATTTGATGAGGCTAAATAAAAGAATGACTTTGAAGGATTAGTCAGAAAATAACTGTTCTAGATGACTAGCAAATAAAAGTCAGCAGGGGACTCTGGGGATCTATATATTTTTAATACGTACAGGGGTTCTGGCCTCTTGACTTCCCTGGAGTGGCAGTGATTCATACCAGTTGAGTGAGTGAACAACTTCCATGAATTATTTGTATTTTAGCCGTACCAGGAGCAGCTGAGATCCTCCTGCTGTGCTTGGTAGTCAACAAGAGTTTGTCATCAAACAGAGGAGCTTTTTATTTTTATTTTTTTTGAAAGGGCTGAATGATAGATGGTTGTTGCCCATTGCAGGAGTTCTGGACCTGAGCTTGGCAGTGATTAGGGGGCTTTTGAAGATCCCGCTTGATGCTGCTATCTGAATGGAAGTTGTCAGAGTAGGGGCTTCAAAGAGGTCAGTGTCAGCTGTCCATTCACACTAGTCCATCCAACCCTTTCCCTCCTTCAACGCCTTGACATATGGAGCTAGTGAAGGTGTTGAGCTCATGAATTAGTCAGGCGTGTATCAGAATGGCAGTGATACATGGGAATGCAAGGTGTAGTCCGCCCACAAAGGTGCACCCTGTCTGCCATTGAGTATAAAGAGTTGGACTGCACATTGTCACCTCGTGTACTGTTTGTGAAACTGGTGGGTTGTTTTGTGTGGGGTTTTTTTGTGTGGGTGTTTTTTTTTTCTTCCAACCTGGTCAACATATGGCAGGTCTCAGCCCAAGCACTGCTCTCAGATGGATGTTGCATGTCTCCGTGGGAAGGAGCAACTGGGGAAGAGCATTGAATGGGAACAGCAAGAATGATCAGGGGTCTACTGGCTGAGATAGTTGGTGAAGGCTCATTGTGTAGCATAGAGAGGAGAAGTTAGACCTGGTGACAGCTTTGGGGTTGCTGCAGAGAGGAGGAGATAACTGCATCCTGAGTGAGCAGGATAAGGGGAAACAGCCTGAAGCAGTAGCAGGGGACCATTAAGACAGATATTAGGAAATATATTCTGTCAGAAGGAGTAGTGACACGTGGAGGACTGTTACCTGGGTCCTTCAGATATTTTACATGTATTTGTTGAATTTTTTAGGCACTGCTGGTCCTCTTTTGTAGTGTGGAGCAGTTGAAGTAGACATTGTGTGCCTTCCAGGTCTATCTTAAATTATTCTATGTGTTGTTTTTATTTTTAACTTAAAAGGGGGTAACACAAGGAAATGTGAAGATTTATCTTTGAGGAGTTAGAGAATGGCATGGGAACGGAGAGATTTCCAGGATTTTGGTATTACAATTGCACTCTATACAGAAAACCAAATGCCTCCAACATATGAGGTGAGACAGGAGACTGTAACAGTCCAAGAAGGGATCCCAACGTCAGTCATAAGAGGAACAGGGCATAGTGTCCTGGGCTCTCTCCTGAGCAAACAGGCACGTGGAGCCGTGTAGCACGTGGTGCACAGGACACCATGTGCTTGTTTGTGTGAGAGCTGCTGGGCAGGAAGCTACTCATGTCCTCAGTCAGTGAAAGCTGGCAGTGGTGCAGGGGAACTCGTGACTATTTAATAGCGATCACTTCCAAATGAAATAAAGAAGTAGCAGTGACAAAATGGGTCCCCCACATCACAAACTGACCATGAGACTCATTGTTCAACCAGAGACGATGGGTGGACTTACCACGTGGCAGAAGAAGGAAATTGGAAAGGTAAAAAAAGAGACAGTGACTTTCTAGTACATTTAGTTTCCCGAAGACTTTACTACTGGTTAATATTTGTTGCATACTTTTAATACAAAACAGAGAAATTACATAACTATATTCCAGATGTGATGGGCGCATTATATTTTGAAATGAAAATGATCTAGAAGAGAAATAATACAGAAGAAATAGGTATTACAGGACAGCTATTACAATTACTGTAACATGCCATGCGGAGCTATTTCCTTTTCTTCCCCATTTGGCTTCACAGCCATTTTGGTGAATGGAAGACAGTGACTCAGACTGAATATTATTGTGAATGGAATAAAGACACTTTGTTATTAAAAAACCCAACAGAGTACACTTGAAATATCAATAAACATTTGTCCTGTGGTATAATGACACAGGGAAGAACTTTTGAAGATGTGCAGAAATGCTCTTCAGCATTCCGAATGCAGGAGGAGGTTTTATTTTGTTAAGCACTCAAAGATATGCAGTGAATTTTCTGTATTAGGATATCTGGTGGCTTTTGCAGCTTGTAGAAGACCTAACTCAAGGCACAAAAGCGCGTAACACAAGTTTTTGGACTTCCATCTTGGTTTTGGATGATACCTGTTGAGGAGCGGTCGTCTCTGATCTGAATGGTGCCAGACTGAACGAGCTTGGGTAAAACTGATCTTTGTAGCATACTTTGTGGTAGAGGTTGAGGTTTGGTGATTAGGGCACAGGCATTGCTCTAGCAGGGCGATGTGATGCTGGGTGAAGTGCTGTAGCTTCTCTGTATCCTGTTTTACCACCTCTTAAACAGGTGAATTTCAGGGATGATGTTGGGGAAGCACCAGAACTGGGAAAGGGCTTTATATAAAAGTTTCCGTTAACAACAGCTAATTAGGTAAACATCCAACTTGCAAAAGGCAGCTGCTGCTGCCTTGCCCCATAAATTTGAGGTCTAAAACAGAGGGGGGGAAAGTAAATGGATTCCTTAAACAGAGTTGTTAAATAAATACAGAACTTACTAATCAGGTGGAGCTGGGACGGTTGATTACTTTTTCTAAGAAATAATTTTTCCACCCATTAGTATACTGCTTTAGTAGAAGGCAGGCAGATGAAAATTTGGTTCTAGGAACAATTTGGACAGCACTCTCCGTGGTAGGCGGTAGAGTGGAGAGAGGTTAATTAAGTATCGCGCCAAAGAACAAAAGGCAAATTGCACCATTTAATAAAAATGAAAACAAGTGATGAAAAAGGATCAAAATGAAAGCATGAATAGCTACAGTCTGCCACACAGAGCTGATGCTCGCTTTAAAGCATGAAGATGCACTCAGGTGTCTCACCTAGGATTTACTCTGACAGCTTTCACTTTACCTTCATCCCTGTCTCAGCTCTGCTACTAAAAGCTTTCCCGGCGTTACCGCTACACTTACCTCGCCTTTCTAGGAAAAACCCTGAGCTGCGGCTCCGTGTAAAAAGTGGCTGATTATAAATAATTTAAAGATACAAACTTTTAAACAAGTTGTTACCCTGAATGTCCCCATTCTGAGACTGGCAAGGTTAGATGGTGGAAAATGTGCAGTAAGAGGAAGGAAAACATCTGCATATCAATGGGAAAACAAAGTCCATATAGATAGAAAACCTAGTTTTCCTTTACCTTCTATTGGCTCCCTCCTCAGGAGCAGCCTGGCAGTAAGCACTCACCCTTTTCATGTGCTTTTTCCCCATGATTTTTGTATCCCTTTGGGAATAAGGATATGGCACGTTCAGTCCTGTCAGGTATTGAAAGAGAGATTAAATTGGGTTTAATAACCTTTAAATTGTAATCGTGTCGGGCATCCCTTTGCCTTGCTTTCTGTGATGCTCGCAGGGGTTCACCCCACGGGAGGGGAGCCGTGGGGAAGCTGGGTGCTGTGCTGGGGGGAGGTTCATGGGTGCAGAGGCACGTGAGCGCGCAGGGCCATTTACAACTTGTGCATCCGCCTTTTCAGAGCTGCAGAGCGAAAAAGCAGACGAGGAGGTGCTCTTGGAGTTACCTGGGGTCTAGATAACCTTTAAGCCGCAAATGCGGAGCTCCCGGTGCGTTCCGCAGCTCTTTGTCTCCTGGTATGTCCCCTCGAACATTATCTTGTGAGAATTACAACGTTTCTTAATTTTCCTGTTAGCACAAACAATGCTATATTTTTTTCTCCTGCAGCCTTTCTTTCCCTGCAGGAAAAATAATCTGCGATAAACATCTTATCGTGAGTATTCCAAGCACTGCGTGGACCAAAGGAAACCTGAAACAAATCCAGCTTATCATTTCTGGTTCAGTGTCAGCGAAGCGCAGAATGCCAATATGTCCATTTTTATCTCATGCGTTAAAGCAACTGGGAAACGCTGCTGGAAAGCAGTTTTCTCCAGCCAGTGTTTAGGAGTTGCGTTTATGCAAACTTTGCAGTTTCAAACCAGGACGGGTCGTTGGGCCCTCTGCCTTTGGACACGGGTCTGCGCTTGCCCGGTGCTGGAAAACAGCCTGGTAATGGGTTTAGCGGGATATTTTTAAGCCCGTTGCGTATTGCTTTCTGCAGGTGTTTTCCCAGCATTACATGGGTTTGCATTTGTCAGTGTACCAGCTAATACCGAGACTGCTGACCACATTTGAGAGGCAGTAAATTGGAAAAACAAACATTCAATAGCAACTATTCCCTTAAAAGCATTGAAAATCTCTTGAAACACCTCCCTGAGCCCCCCATTCTTTCCTGTTTTTTGGTTTTTCTATGTCAGACCTTTCAGTGCCTTTTGGGTTAGGGCTTGATGTGCTCCCTTTCTAGGAACTCAGCATTTTCAACAGTAACAGGACTATTTTTTCCCTTTATTTTGATAAGAGAGCTCTTTTCCAGGATGAAAGGCTTAATAGAAATTTTCTTCTCAATCAAGTACCTGTATTTTATGGTAAATTACTACCTGCTGTACGTTCCTTATAGGTATTTATATAATCTCTATCAGCAAAGGATTTGGGCTGTTTTTCGTGCTTTGAGCTTTGGGCATGTAGATATTTCTGCTCGGGGAATAAAATAGATATGTGAAGCTTGCTGCGAGGTCGAGGCTGCAGAGGAGTTTTACCTTGGCAGAGGGTCCAGCAGGAACCTGACCTCAGTAGATGGTTTTGCTCAGAAAAGTCGACCGTGGTCAGGCAGAGGCAGGGGTCACGTCCAGCTTGTGGAGCTTTCTTCATGCCATAGCTTCTTGTCCCCTATTTTTTTTAACTTACTTTTCTAAAATGGAACAAACCAGGCATGTTGCAGAATTGGCTGAGCATTGGGAAGGTGGACAGCCACACGGACATAACAACCTGCTTTGTGACCGTTTGATGTGGCATCGCAGCATCCCTGGGCACCGGCGTAAATCCGTTTAGTATGCTTCTCGCTTCCCAGCCATATAAAGTCGTTGGAAAATGAAGTAAAAAATGCTGCCCTGATTTCTAGTAACTTTACTCTGCGGGAACCAATTTGGAAACGTTTGAGTGCAGATTTGCAGGAGGATCCGAGTGCGAGCGCTGCAAGGTCTCCAGCAGTACGTTTCCTTTTAAATACTGTAATTGGAGCCCTGAAATTTCTTTAAGCACTTTATTTTAGAAATAGCTGAGGTTTTGGAGTGAAGTCATTTAAAGTTATGGTGGCACTTCACGATTTTAGGAGACTTTTAGCCTGCCAAATTGGAGCATGATATCGGTATGCACGAAGTCTCTTCCTCGGTGCGGCAGCAATCATGCCGCCCAACTGCGGGCTCTAAATCACAGCTACGGGCTAGAGCGGCAGAAAATGAGAACGCAGGTTTTCATGACCTTTCGCAAACAGGACTATGAACCTGTCACTTGCCAAGTTTTACAAAACATCCCCTTAAGAAAGGGAGTCACGTTGGTGACATTTTATGTGAGCAGGTATCATTAGCGAGCTCGGCTGCTGGTGGCTCGGGGAAAACTCTCACCATGTGCCGGGTAGAACTGAATTTCTCAGATAGTGTTGGCAATTTCCCCCTTACGTATTCCTCTCTTATTACTTGGGTATGAGTGTAGGAAGGCAGGCCATGAGGAACTGGATGTTCGTTCTTACCTCACCCTGATTTTTTTACGAATATTACATTTAACCGCTGTTTTCTTTTTTCTTTTTATTTTTTCCCGATGGAAAGCTATCATTGGCTAATCATTTCTTCTGGCTTGGGCACCCCACCCAGTGCCGGGGGCTGAAACTTGTGCTGGGGACTAGAATTGACATCAGCTCCCTGGGGAGTACCAGGGCAGATTTCAGCACCGGGGATGTCTCCATGTCTTTGGGTAAATACAAAGCAAAACCTTCACATTCAACTGTCATTTGGATTTCTTGCAGTAATTTAAAATCTTTGTAAATTGACATACCCCCCGTGAAACCAAGACTCTGCTGACAGAAAACAAATGAATCAAACGCATCAGTCGCATCCTTTGGTTGGGCTTCGTGGGGAGCAGAACTGCTGGTAAATGTGCTGAAGGCCCAGGCTGGTGTGTGAGCTCCCACCTGCGGCTGTATTTGTATCTGGTGGGAATTGTTTTCTCTCTAGGACGGGAAAGCCAAAAATCACATCTGAGAAAGAGAAGCAGCAGCTGAAACATGTTTTTAATAAAGCAAAAAAAGCCAAGCTACCCTCTCAACACAAAGGATCGTTTTGACTTTACCTTTCTGTTTTGTAAATGCACTTAGGTCTGTAACAACTTTGCGAGCCTATGTGCAGCTATAATTCTTTCTTCTTGATGTACTCCGTTAGCAGGCTGGGTTTTCCTGCGATGCCATAACCTCTGGCAAACTTTATGCTGTGATGCCCTCCCCATAGTCCATATACCAGTAGCGCATAGCGGAGCATTTTGGTTCAGGGCAGTAGTGATGATTTTGGGCAGATCATTCCAGTGCCCTCCCGGAACGGCATGCCGGTTCGGGTCACGGCATCTCCTTGGAGCAGGTATCCTGAATTTCCTTTGCAGGAAGAGTCTGGTTCTCCATTTCAGGCGTGGCCCATATACACCCTCTGCGAGACTGAGGAGTGGGAACCCATCCTGCGGGCACCTGCAGTCCACGCAGGGAGTCAGGCTCGTGGACCACCCTGAGGTTTTACGCGGTTGGGGTGTTCGATGGTTTGACCTACTGCTCTGTTCTTCCTGTCGCACCAAATTCCTTGCGCGTTTGTGCGTGATCTCTATTTTTTCAGATTGGTTTTCCTAATTTCTGGTTGCTGTGCTTCCCTGCCGCACTGTGTGTATAGCACAGTAAAGAGAGGAGGGGAAGAAAAAAAAAGTGCCCAGTATGTGTCATGCCTCATCGGTTTTACAAGAAAATAGTATGTGCTGTATATGTCCCTGTATGTGCTGATCAAAGTTTTGGGTGTTATATAGATAAATATGTTTATGTTTTATGTTTTTATGTTTAAAACCTTGCCCGTTTAGAACCGGGCGAGGTTTCATCTGGAAGAGCCTTCCCTGTCTCCCAGGTGGCATTGGGCCAATGAGCTGTCGAAGGGAAATGAAACGTGTCAACGTTTCATAACCAAAACTCTTCAGAACTTTTGTTCCAGGAAAATAATTAGGGTAATTTTGACATTGCTGTCTTGACCTAGTATATACAGCCTGTGTCTGGCTGTCTGCAGCACTGGAATTTGAGAGCTCTAGATTTATGATGCAGTTTACACATCCTCTTAGTGTTTATACATTGCAAGTTTTAAGCCATGTGGTTTAAAGTTTTTTTTTTTATTGATGAAAATTTCTGGTGGCTGTTTTCCCCATGGTAGAGGAAGTTGAGTCTGAATTACACCTGACATCTTTAAGAGGAGCCAGGAAGGTGCCTCACCACAGCGTAATATTTCTCAAATATTTTATTTCATGTCAGCACTGTGGTTGATATTATGTGCATCTCTCCTTTGTACGCAGCATTTGCTTTCGTGGTCAAAGAAAAATGATAGGAATATATTTTATGTAGTACAAATGACTTAAGGAACTTGTAAAGCGCTTTTTTTTTTTATTTTGAAAGAAGAAAAACATACTTGACACTTATGCTCCCTCTCTTCAAGAAAAATAGCAAGCCTTTTTCAGTATATGCCAGATTTTGAATGCTAAGATATCTGTCCCTTGAGGGTCAGAGCCCTGTGTGTCCTTGTAATCAGAATGATGGTTTTTTTGGCTTTGTAAATGTTAAAAAGTCCCCTTTTCTAGGTTTTGGTGGGTTCCAGCACGCATCTGTTGTGTTTGCCAAACTGAGGGCAGATTCCCTGGAAAAACATGGTTTAAAATGTGGAAACCAGCTGGTGAAGCTGCCCGGTGTGGAGGGTTCTGGCAAGGTGTCGATGCGAACGGCAGAAGTGCGGTCTGTGTTTGTTGGTTGTGTGATATAACCGGGAGCTGCTGTGGTGCGGTCTGGTCGGAGTAGCTCAGATCGCTTGTCTCAAATGAGATTTATCTTATTTCGTAGCCTCAAACTCTGATCTTAAACTCATCAGGAAGGCTCCACCTGTGGGCAACTACTCTCTCCTGAGACCAAGCCATCCTACATGCTTTAGGATATCTGTGTTGGCATGGGATCAGGCACCTATATGAAGAACCCCCTGACCTGTTTATAGTAGAGGCACAAATTTTTGATGATGGGTATTGGGTGAGGGAAGTGCCTCCTTCTCCCACCCAGCAGCATTTGGAAGTGACCCACTGCTTCTCCATGTCTTGCACTTTTCACAGACTCCCCTGATTTATGTGTTGATTTTGTCCAGGAGGTCCCAGTATTGGCCCAAACCCCCTCCTACACCTCTGTTCATTTTGGGAGAATTTATCCTGCGTCAAGTTCAATCTCTGACGACCTTGCTAAGTCGTTCATGCATTAACTTGGCTCCTCCTTCAACATAAATCTCAGTCCAGCTCTGGGGGTAGGGGGAGGAAGGAGCACGGTGCACTCATTTAAAATGAGCAAATGCCCTTGGACTGGGACTCCTGATCCTGGCCTCGTGCTGGGAAGTACTACAGGACTAAATTTATGGTTCTTTTATGTGAGGCTGCGGTTGTGCTGCTGGTTTGGGGAACCTGTTGGGATGTGCCTTTGGATACGGAGTCTGGCTCCCCATCGGCCAGAGTATGTCTGATGCACAGCACTACCCAGAGAGCATTGCGTCGTTTCACACTGTTGAGACCCTGAAAAGATCTTTAGATCCTTTGTTGTTCCTTTTTTCCCAACTCAACCCCTCAGTTGGTTATATTAATTCCAAAAAACGTAGCGTATAAACATAGGAGCTAGGCCTGGCAGAGGGATGTTGTTTCTGCTCTGTGAGATGTCTTTCGACATTAAACAAGGCTTCAAAGTTGGAAAGGAAATGCAGTATTTTAAAATGTACGGAATAGCTGGGATTGAAAAAATAATTTGGAAATAATCATCGGGTATGTATTAAAATAGCGTGGAGTAAAAAGAAATATAATTCAATTAATACACATGTCTAAATAAAATGACAAAGTTGAAGCAAAGCTACTCTGTTCTTACTGAACAGACATGTTTTGACAGTTTTGAAATGAAAAATCAGAAACAATTGTTTTGGAATTATACCCATTATGTTTTTTGCTGAAAATTACATATTCCATTGACATCCTATTTTGATGAAGGTGGAATTTGCAGTGGATGTAATACTTGTTGAAAAAAAATTCCAAAACGCTAGTGGGATTTGAAGCATTTCTGGGCATGTTAAGGTTCTGCCCCAGGTAGACTAAAGCTCTGCAGGATGATCAGGGAGTCTCTGCTGTTGTAAAACATGAAACACAATTACCACCATGAGTATCTTCTCGGGTAGCAACAAATGTTGGACCTAAATAGAAAGCTGGCGAAATAGTTGTGTTTTGGAGACATCTGGATAAGCATCAGGCTTCTCACCTCTGTCTTCAATAATGCCCTTAATTGCAGAAGTTAAGCATGTTGTGAAGTCCAACCCTTTCTCAGTAAGGAATGTAATGAATCATAGAATCACAGGACTTCAAGCACTCAGATGGTTACCTGAATATAGAATGGTAGAATGGTTTGGGTTGGAAGGGACCTTAAAGACCATCCAGTTCCAACCCCCCTGCCATGGGCAGGGACACCTTCCACTAGACCAGGTTGCTCCAAGCCTCATCCAGCCTGGCCTTGGACACTTCCAGGGATGGGGCATCCATGGCTTCTCTGGGCAACCTGTTCCAATGGTGGAGAATGCGGGTATTTAAATGAGACATTTAAAGTCAGCTTTAGGATGCTGAGGATGTGCTTAGTGGGGTTTCCAGGAGCATAGCGCTGGTCTTGCTCTAGGTATATCTGCACCCTTGGGTATCTTAAGTGTTTTTCAAGTCTGGTCCTTGTGAATGGATGATTCTTAAAACATGGACTGAGTAAAGCAGGTCACATTTTAAATTTCCCAGTTCACCCGGTGTGGGCGCAGCCTTACCTGGGAGATGTGGTGCTGGGTGAGCTCCGGGAATGGACAACAGGTAGCAAGACATTTCAGCTCACATTTCCCATCAGTTTTTGGACACAGAAGCATTTCTGAGCTCCAGGGGTTAAGCCTGGGAATAATCTGACTGACAGTCCCTTAGTGAGCTGCCAGTGGGAAACCTTGCTAAGCTAATATGATGGGTCTTTCTTTTAATCTTGACTTTCATGGGATCAATTAATGATAGTGAGTTTGAAAACTGGCTGTTTTACAAAGTCAGTAAGTGGTGCCAGCGTTGAATGGTTTTGTTACAAACCTGTCATTACTGGGCTGAGCAAACAATGCAGTTTCCATTCCTGACACTTACTGGCAGCCGGGACCCATGGATAACCCAGTATCTTTACCTCCTAACATGAAAGGGGTATAAATTAAACATCAGGAACATACAAAACGATGCAGGCAGAGTGAGGTTGATTAACCAACTTGAGGCAGCTTTTGAATGGAATATAATACATTAAAGCTCTGGTTGTGTTCAGTGCTGTTTGCCTTTCACAGCCAGTCGTTTCTGGATGGAACGGTTGGAGGACTCTGAGACGCGAAGGCGTTTGCACGCGTGCACCTTTCACGCTGCCGATTTCCGTGGGATTGCCACCTACACAAGTTAAATGTGTATGCCAATTTATACAGGTTCTCTTTTACTCACTAGGAGCAAATATTAGCAATAAATACATGCTGGTGGTGATGTCCAGGAGATAACGCATCCATTGACTTTTGCACCTTCCAAGTTATTGAAAGGTATGGTGCCGGTGTACAGCATCGAGTGAATCTGTCCAGGAAAAGGTGTGACCTGCTAGGGAGAAAAACTCTTTAGCATCTCAGAAATCTATTGCCTGTGAATGCTCCTCCTGCTGAGGGAGCACTGGTCAGAGGGAGAGTGGTGGGCTCAGTCAAGGCACCCCGCTGATGTTGCAGCGCTTTCGTCCTGTAAAACCAGCCAGGCCATAGTAAGTAGGAGACCCATGACCTGTTTCTCAGATAGAGGAAGGGTCTGCTCTGGGGTAAGGGGTCCTTAAGGGGATCTCTTACCTGTGTATTTTCACGCTACAGCCTTTAAATTTTGTTCCTACAATTGCAATGACTATACCCATCTCTAAAGCCCGTTATTAGCTGTCCTTGAGCTTACTGCCATGGAGGCTGCGATCCAGACCCGCTTTCTGACAGTGGAAAGGCACCTGTAACTGCAAGGTGAGTGGGCCTTAAATACCTGCGGTACATCTCCAGAGCAGTGCTTTCTTCCCTCGTTCAGGGGATCTGGTGATGTTGGGGTTCAGATTTATCCCAGTCATTATCAGAAGACATCCTGTTGGCTGTGTTACATGAAGAACAATATTTCAAGGCCAGGGCTACTTTTTAAGCCTTAAGGTCTCAATGCTCTTAGTCTTTCCTAAATAGTACTAATAGTGCTACATATTTGAAACCGTAGCATAAAAAACTACAGCTGTAATACCAACTTGGTCAGTAGAGAAAATCCAGCATGCATGAGGTCAGGGAACTGAGGATTTTTTGCAGTCCCAATCATTATGCCCTCTTGTCATCCCTTCACAGCCCTCTGGGGGTTGAATTCCTGTTTTGCTTAGTTTAGTAGATGATATATAATGCTGTGCACCTTGTCACTTACTCTTTGCGTGTTGGATGATGATGCGCTTTGTATTTAAGCATTTTCATACATATCACAAAGAAAAAAAATTTCTGTACAAGGGCATTAATTGCTATCAGATCCTCGTGGTTTGAACCAACTCATTCCTGAACAGGCACGCGTTTGTTTGCTCTGCTTAGGCACTGGCGAGATGCTTTAGTATCTGTCGTTAATAGCAAAGGAAAATACTTGGTTTAACTGTTTGGGGAAAAAGGCACAGTGGAGGATGAAGGTCCAAGAGCACTTGCCAAATTTCTTTCAGCCAAATCGTCTGCCAGTGTGTAGTGTGAATGAAGAAAATTGAGAACGGCAGCTAAGACTTAACTAATGCAATCCTATTTGGGGCTGCAAACAAAGGCTTTGGCCTCTGTTCACCGTGTCTGACCTTCCCGTTGTGGTTTGAAAGCTAAAATAATTGTGGGATTCGGCTGGACCAAGAAAATACCAGGAGAATGAGACAGAAGCAGAAATCCTGGCCAGGTGTTTCTGAAAGAGCACTTTGTTTGACACTGGAAGAAACAAAAAGCTCTGTCTTCATCCGCAGGTGTAATTTATAAGCAGACTGAACAAAATGGGTCAGGATTTCAATGGGCGATGGTGTCCATCCAGTGCCACAGGCATGCTGGGCTGTTAAATAAACCCCAGCCCTGACGGCCTCAGGAGTTACTAACCGTTGTCACAACTTGCCTCCAGCTCAGTCTCTCAGGGGCATCTTTCTTCCATTAGTAGTTACTCATATGAGGAGCTCTTGGGTCTCGTCCAGTATGAGCTCTTTGTTTTCTCTTTTGTTGGATGCCCAAGGAAAGGCTCTCCAAGAGGGGTCTTTCTTTGCTGTATTCACAGGCCACTCTTGGCTGATTTGCTTGGAAATACGCACACAAAATAAACAAGCCCATCTGTTCCCTTAGAGCAAGTGATAGCAAAATCAGCCACCGCAGCAAAGATAAAATCAAACTAACTGGCAGTCTGCAGCACGCAGGTATGGGCGCGCACCGGCAACGCGCCTGTGCATCCTCCTGGAGAGGGTCAGACCGTCCCAAAATCTGCTGAGACCACAGGGCAGGCTTTAGCCCCTTGGGCAAAGAAGTAGAAACCCTTTTTTGGGCATGCCCTGACGCCAGACGGGCTGTGCTGTGTGTGTCTGAGCAGGGCTACTCACATGGTCATCGACATTAGGGGTGCTCTGGCAACGGGGCTGGACTCTGTTCTGCTCTTGGGTCTGAAACGGCAGCGCGGTTGACCTGAAATGATGTAGGAGTTGGTTTTAGCAAAACAAGTACAGTTTTTGAGTGCTTTCTTACCCTTGTGGTTTTTTTTTACTTTTTTAAACAATGCTAAGGAAGTCATTAAGTCTGGAAGTGTTTTAGACTATTGCTCATAAAAATTGTTTTAAGAGCCTTATGACTGTAAAGGCGAAATCACTTACTAGCAGGAAATGTGTGTTGCATCCTCTTTCTAGCCCAAACCTAAAGTTGTCAAATGTGGTGGCACTTAAAATGTGCTAAAGCCAGCTGCTTCTTTTTTTACTTTAACCTTTCAACAAGCTGGTACCTAGTCCACTGCTGTCATCAACGCTGGATGTCTTTTAATGCTGGGCATGTGGGGTATTGGGGAGCTACAGGCAGTCTGTACTTTGCTGTTCGTTTAATGTTGTCGAGTAAGTAGTTTGATTATCAAATGAGAGCAAACTGCTACTTTAGAAGTATTTAAGTGACAGGGTCAT